>NW_009258966.1:2511274-2513309 GCF_000687185.1 Egretta garzetta | reverse complement strand
AACGCGGGGGGGGTAAGGGCGCCGCGACCGAGAGTGGAAGGGCGAGGAAAGGGGGCAGTGAGACAGAGGGGGGTGGGGAGAATGAAATGGGGACAAGGAGTAGAGGAGAGGGCGGCGAGGGGGCACTGGAGGTGGCGATAGATAAAGACGGGTGGCCAGACATGCGGAGAGCCCTGTCCCCGGGGAGCCCCTGCCAGCGGGGGCGGGGGCTGGCCGTGCCCCCTCACCAGCCGCGCTTCCACCATCCCCAGCGGCAGAGACCCTAGCACCTCGGCCTCCTGCTCCATCGGCTGCTTACCACAGTCCGCTCGGCTTGGTTGGACAAGTGCCTTCAGCAGCAGGGGGGCTCCCCGCTCCCACATGCACCGCCCTGCGTTTTCCAGCTCCTCCACCTTTTCTTGCAGGCAGGCTAGTTCATGATGGAGCACCTGGGAGAGAAGTGTCCCAAGTCCATGTGGCCGCTGCAGCTTTGCTCCGAAGCCTCCATGCCAGCATGCGCCTCCTTATGGCCTTGGGCCCTTTTACATGGCCCTTCTCTTGCCCCCACTGCTGCTCCTCCAACTGGGGTGAGCATTATTTCTCCTGCAAAGCAAGGGGCACACATGCAGGGTGGGTAGGCTGGGACCTGGGGACACCCAACTCTCTCCAACCCTGGCACTGTGCCCACCCCCCTGCTCCAGCGTTCAGGGCCACCTGGTGGTGACTCGCAAGCCACAGGGAAGTGATGGACCCTGGGGCTGATGCCTTCCCCAGCCGTGTTGCTGGCTGAGGGTGCTGGGGTGCATGGCCCCAGCACTGGCACTGCCAGGATGCATCTGCTTCACTCCAGCTCTTCCAGCCTAACGGCTGGCTCTCTCCTTCACGGCCTGCAAGTCCTCTTGCAGGAGAGGGAGGCAACTGGAACACCAAGCACGGCATGGGGGACTAGGGGAGAGGGGGGTGGCACTCTGGTGAGACCTCTGCCTGGGAGGAGGTCCTGGCATTTCCCCTCACATGTCCCTTTGGGCATTGCTCTCACACTTGGGTCCCCTCTCCCACCCAGCTCTGCGGGCACTGGGGGACCGCTGGGCACAAGGGGGGTCCTTACCTCCAGCTGTAGCTGTGACAGCTGCTCCTCCAGCCTCCAGAGCTGCTGATGCCTCCTGTGGTACTGCTGGGCCAGGTTGTGGCTCCGGGAAGAGGAGCTAGAGACAGGTGTGAGCTCCAGTCACGGGCCCAGCTGTGGCACATGGGCTGAGGAGGGGACCTCAACCTCCCAGCTGAACTCTGGTGTGGTGCCCTGTACGTCTTGCTTCTCTTCCTTCTGTGTGAGGAAAGGACAGAGCCTCAGCCCCTGGGGACAAGGGGTCACTGCACACATGCCTGACACTGCCAGAGTCCTTGCTCTTTGCTTTTATTGTGCAGCTCTGCTCCATGTGCTGTTGGAGCAGGCAGAGCTCAGGCAGCAGTTCTGCCACCTTGGGGCCTCTTGCTGCCTGCAGGAGTAGGGAGCCATGAGATCCCCAGTTCATGCAGACCCTCCTGCCACCATCTGCCTTCCTTCACAGCAGCACTGCCCTCCCCCCCCCCATTGCATTCCTGTTGGCACCCCAAATCTTGGTATTATTTCTTTCAGCAATATTTTAACTACTTCTCTAGCTTTGTTGGTGCAGCAAGGGAAGGCCTCTGGCCATCCCGAAAATGCATCAATCAGCACTAACAAGATCTTGATTGGAATGATGTCCTTGTTTCAGCTGGGATAGAGTTAATTTTCTTCATAGAAGCTAGCATAGTGCTGTGTTTTGGATTTAGTACCAGAAGAATGTTGATAACGCACTGATGTTTTTAGTTGTTGCCAAGCAGTGCTCAGACTACTCAAGGACTTTTTGAGCTTCTCCTGCTCGGCCAGGTGCATAACAAGCTGTGAGGGAGCACAGCTAGGACAGCTAACCCAAACTGACCAAATTGCTATTCCATACCATATAATGTCATGCTCGGGGGGGTTAGTCAGTCGGTCGGTCGCAGGCAGAGTGATTGCGGCCACGGAGCGGGTTGC
>NW_009258966.1:2509359-2511205 GCF_000687185.1 Egretta garzetta | reverse complement strand
GAGCGGCTGCGTGGTGCTGAGTTGCCAGTCGGGTTAAACCACGACACCGTTCAAAAGCAAATATGCTTTGGCTCTTTTCATCCAGAGGTATGCAAAAGGCAGCATCCTTTAAATCAAGTACAGTAAACCATTTGTGCTCCTCCTTTAAAGAGGTCAGTAAAGTATATGGGTTAGCCACTACTGGGTGTATATCTTGGACTATTTGATTTATGGCTCTCAAGTCCTGAACCAATCGATATTCCTTACCTCTGGATTTCTTTACCGGCAAAATAGGAGTATTACATTCTGATTCACATTCTACCAAGGGCCCAAAAATTTTGTTATTAGCCTCTCTAATCCTTTTCAAGCCTCCCACTTAATAGGATATTGGTTTTGTCTTACCAGCTTAGCTCCAGGTTTTAAAGTCACTTTTACCGGTTCTGCCAATTTAGATCATCCCGGAACTCTGCTGGCCCAGATCAAAGGAATTACTGCATTTTCCACTTCTTCTGGAATCTGTTCTTCCCTAGGGGAATCCTGTAACATAAACACTCTGGCCTTTATGGCTTTTGATTCTGGTATTAGTAAATTAATTTCTCCATCTTTGAAAGTTATTTGTGCATTTAATTTGCTTAATAAATCTCGTCCTAACAAGGGTAAGGGACATTCAGGCATACACAGAAACTGGTGAGTTACCCACTGTTTTCCCAATTTAAACTTTAACGGTTTTAGGAAAGGCCGATTTTCTTTCTGCCCCATCGCACCAACAACATCTAGTGATTTACGACTGAATTTCCCTTTGCATGTGTTCAATACGGAATAAGTGGCCCCCATGTCTACTAAAAATTCTACCTCTTAATTCCCTAGCTTCAACGTAACCAGGGGTTCAGCTGGGGTTGATTCCCTTGGTTCCCTTCATGATTCCTCCCCCAAAGTCATCAATTTGATTGAGCTGCGAGCAGTCCCCGAGTCGCGAGCAGTCTAGTCCCCGAGCCCCAAGCAGTCTCCCAGCGACCGACCGACCGAACTAACCGCCCCCCCCCAAGCATGACGTTATATGGTATGGAATAGCTCTTTGGTCAGTTTGGGTTAGCTGTGCTAGCTGTGCTCCCTCCCAGCTTGTTATGCACCTGGCCGAGCAGGAGAAGCTCAAAAAGTCCTTGAGTAGTCTGAGCACTACTTGGCAACAGCTGAAAACATCAGTGTGTTATCAACATTCTTCTGGTACTAAATCCAAAACACAGCACTATGCTAGCTACTATGAAGAAAATTAACTCTATCCCAGCCGAAACCAGGACAAACGGGAAAGCCCCACCACAGGATGAAAGACGCAATTAACCTGAACTGTACTTCCACAAGGATTTAAAAACAGCCCTTCGATATTTGGGAATCAATTGGCAAAAGAATTAGAGATATGGAAAAAACAGAACCAAGAAAGAGACCTGTTGTTACAGTATGTAGATGACATCTTGATAGCAGCAGAAAATGAGGAAGAGTGTTTTGAAATTACTATCAGTTTATTAAATTTCCTGGGCCAAGGAGGATATAGAGTTTCCAGAAGCAAAGCCCAAATAGGAAAAGAAGCGGTGATTTAATTGGGATTTTAGATATCTCAAGGACAGAGACAACTGGGGAATGAAAGAAAAGAAGCCATCTGCCAAATTCCTGAACCTAGTAGCCCAAAGGAATTGAGAGCTTTTCTGGGGGTGATTGGATGCTGTCGACTCTGGATCCTGAAATATGGACTGTATGTGAAGCCACTATATGAGGCTTTGAAAGAGTCTGAAGATTGGTATTTGGTTTGGACACCTGAACGTCAGAAATCATTTAAAGAACTTAAAAGAGCATTGATGATGGCCCCTGCATT
>NW_009258966.1:2504504-2508821 GCF_000687185.1 Egretta garzetta | reverse complement strand
GACAGAGGGTAAATATCTGGACTGATTCTAAATATGCGTTTGGTGTGATCCATGCTCATGGAGCTATTTGGAAAGAAAGAGGACTGCTGTCAGCCCAAGGATCATCAATAAAGCATAAAGAAGAAATTCTCCAACTTCTAGAAGACGTGCAGAAACCAAAGGAAGTGGTGGTAATGCATTACAAAGCTCATCAATTCGGGCAGACAGCTGTAAATATAGGTAATCGATTGGCAGATAAAGCTGCAAAGGAGGCTGCATCACAAGGTATCCTTGCATTAGTACCAGTAAAACAGATAAAAATTCCAAACTTAAAACCGAAATATAATGAATTGGATGATCAATTAGTAGAACAATTGCTAAGTGTCCAATTTATCTTAAAAATAACCCCCTGAATCAAAAGGAACCACCCTTAGGGGTAGCAAAACAAGGAAATTCTCCTGGAGATTATTGGCAAATTGATTTTTCTGAGTTACCCAGACAAAATGTATATAGGTATTTGTTAGTGCTGATTGATGCATTTTCAAGGTAGCCAGAAGCTCTCCCTTGCCACACCAATAATGCTAGAGAAGTAGTTAAAATATTGCTGAAAGAAATAATAGCAGGATTTGGGGTGCCAATAGGAATGTCCTCTGATAGAGGACCCCACTTTGTGGCAGATGTAGTTCAACAAATTAGTAAAATTTTGGGTATAAAATGGGACCCACATACCCCCTGGAGACCACAATCAAGTGGGAAAATTGAGAGGATGAACCGAACACTGAAAAGACAAGTAAGTAAAATCTGTCAAGAAATGTCTTTAAAATGGCCACAAGCCTTACCATTAGCCCTCCTGAGAATTAGAATTCAACCAAGATCTAAGGATGGTGTAAGTCCCTATGAAATTTTATGTGGCAAACCTTACCAAATTCCTCTCATCCAGGGGATATGAAAATAGCAGGGGAAACAAGATTTGAAAGTGTATTTGATTTCTTTAGGAAAAGTCCTTGGAGCCCTCCGAAGATACATCGTGCTGACAAGATCGCTTGCCTTGGATACGCCTGCACATCAGTATCAGCCAGGCTGAACCATTGCAGGAGAAGTAGAAGGGACCCTTCCAGGTACTGTTAACAACTTATACTACAAAGTAGAAGGAGTGGAACCGTGGATACACTACACACAAGTGAAGAAAGCCTCTTCACGGAAAATCATCAATAGGGATCAAGAGACTGCTAAGTTGACTTTAAAATATGTTTAAAAGAGGGGAACATCATTGTAAAATATGGGAAAAATGGATTCTGATTTGGAGACTGATGATGATGGGAGCATTGTTTGAAGTAGAGGCAGATCAATCAGGATTGAGGGCAGAGAATGGGAATCCGCTGTCAACAGAAGCGGAACAGTTGATACACATCCCTAGAAGAACTCCAGAAGAAAATTTAATGATAGGACTGATAAAAGAGTTCGCTAATTTGCAAAATGTTACCCAAATAACTGCATGACTCCCAGTCCCAAGAGCAGTAGGTGAGTCAGTTCCATGGGGAATTTTGACAACAAACCTGAGCAGTGAAGAACTTAAAATTGATAACACATATTGTAAGCAAGTCCCCGCTGTTGGATGGGTACAGCCGGCAGAACTATATGTTCAGTTGGTCATAAACGCAACCAGGAGATGTGGAAATCAAACTAAACAAGAAATGGTTTTGTGGGATTCAGTGTCGTCAATGACTATCTTATCTCAATTTCAGTACATGGCCAATGCCTCCTGGTGTTTTACTTGGGATGGAAATCAATTTTCGACTTTCCCAGTTACCGACAAAGAAAGCACCTCCAGAGAAAAGGAAATTACTGTCTCTGTTAGCTCCCTTATCAACTTACAGGAATAGAGCCTGGTTGTACAGATTGACTGGTCAGGTAGAAAAATTAGCTAGTATAACAAAGAAAGGATTCAAACAATTAAATTTGCAGTTACAGGCAACTTCAAGGATGGCCCCGCAAAATAGAATGGCTTTGGACATGCTCTTATTAAAAGAACATGGAGTCTGCGGATACCTGAGAGATAAGATAGATCATTGCTGCATACACATCCCAAATGTTACCCAAGATGTTGAACATGATTTGAATTTACTGGGACAGATAGAAAAAGATACCCAAGAAATTCAACAAGACATGCAAGAGAATTGGTTAGACAAAATCCTCAGTGGGTTAGGATGGAATTTGAGTTCCTGGCTAAAATCTTTAATTAGTACTGTATTATTGTTACTAATAGTTTTCTTAGCAATACTACTCATTTACTGTTGCCTAAAGAAAGAAATTACTAAGAAAACTGCCTTCAATCAAATTATTATGCAAACAGTAGCCGAGACAAAATTTGAGTGATTCAACCAAGACGCTCCCACCATCATACAGTGAATCAGTGAATTGAATTATCAATGATGAAACATTGATTTAAAATGGAAGTATTGGAAAGGTGATTATTTCAAAATTTCCAAAGGGGGGAAATGTAACCAAAATAATGATAAGATTGTTATGTATCTTAGTCTTTAGCACTAAGGTGATGGGATTGAATCAGTTAACCACAAATGCAACTAGGAATGCTGCTCTGTTCCTCTGTACAGCCATACCGAACTGGACTCTAGGTCCAGGGACAGTGAGTATAGTATATCATGTAAGAAGAAGATGGAAGGTAGTTTTGTGTAGTGGACCAAGAAAGCTGGCTAGGACTACCAAGACTGAGAGCTGAGTAGGTAAGAGGTAATTCCAGCAGGGGGACATCGCAGCCGCCAACTCTCTGACCACCTACACAAATGATACCACCTACTCAAAAGGGAACAATAGAAGTGAACAACTGAGTCTGCGCAGTAATTTACATAGGAAGCGAGAGAATTTGTACCAATCACTAGAGGGAATGTTATTGATTATGTATGAATGTAATGAATATGTATATATTTGATTTATATAAGCTGATTGAAATAGGAGCAAAGCATGCATGTTTGGTGGAGTGGTCCCCTGTGCATCCAGCTCCATGAATAAAGAATGCCTGCCTTTTAACACTACATTGGTGTTACAAGGTTTATTCTTCCCGATTTTGGTGACAGTTTTTGGCAACCCAGATGGGACTCTGCTTGCGAATCTCAACGGCTCCGTGGGAACACGGGACCTCCAGCCAGCACTGAGGGATTCTCAGGGAGAGCCTCTGATCCCCGGACCAAAGAATTCCAAGCAAGTTCCCTGGACAGGTAATAAGGCATTCTTTTAAGGGGATAAAACTTGGGTTCAAATCCCACCAGTCTGCTTATAAGACACGGCGAAAGCTACGCAGAGTTGGGCTGGGAGGTACCTCTGTGGGGTTTAGAGTCCCCACAGGTAATGCCTGCCTATAAAAGGCGGTGAAAGCCTCGCAAGGTTGGGCTAAAATCCCGGGTAAGGAGGTTGGTAGAGGGAGCTTCAACAGGGGTTGACAATACCATCAGTAAAACCAAAATAAAACAGAGAAATTAAAGCTTTTCCTGAAAAGCTGGGTGGCTCTTAAAAGAGCCTTTGGTTTAGACAATCTTGCTGTAACGCAGATTTACTTGGAGCTGGTGTACTGGGGCCGCTCCTTGCCGCCCTCCTTGCCGCCCTCCTTGTGCTTCTTGTCACCCTTCTTCGTTTTGGTGATGGCTTTCTTAGAGCCCTTCTTGGGTGTGGGGGCGGGCCGGGCCCTCCTCAGTGCCCTCCTCGGTGCCGTCCTCGGTGCTGTCCTCGCAGCTGTCCTTGGGCCCCTCCTTGCTGCCCTCCTTGTGCTTCTTGTCACCCTTGGCTTTCTTAGAGCCCTTCTTGGGCGCGGGGGGGCTGGGCCGTCCTTGGTGCCGTCCTTGCCGCCCTTCCTTGCCGCCCTTCCTTGCCACCCTCCTTGCTGCCCTTCCTTGCCACCCTCCTTGCTGCCTTCCTTGGGGCCCTTCCTTGGTACCCTCCTTGCGGCCCTCCCCGCCACCCTCCTTGCCGCCCTCCTTGTGCTTCTTGTCACCCTTCTTCTGTGTCTCGGTGGTGGGTTTTTTAGAGCCCTTCTTGGGCGCGGGGGCAGGCTGGGCCCTCCTTGGTGCCCTCCTTGGGCCCCTCCATGTGGCCCTCCTGGGGCCCTACCCTCCTCGGTGCTGTCCTTGCAGACCCTCCTTGCGGCCCTCCTTGCGGCCCTCCCCACCACCGACCCTGCCGCCCTCCTTGCTGCCCTCCTTCTGCTTCATGTCACCCTCCTTCTGCATCTCAGTGATGGCTTTCTTAGACCCCTTCTTGGGCGCGGGGGCGGGCTGGGCCCTCCTCGGTGCCCTCCTCGGTGCCCTCCTTGCAGCCCTCCCCACC
>NW_009258966.1:2498958-2504367 GCF_000687185.1 Egretta garzetta | reverse complement strand
TGGCATTGAGTGGGTCTATCACATCCCCTATCATGCACCAGCCTCTGGGAAAATTGAACGATACAATGGACTGTTAAAGACTACACAGAAAGCAATGGGTGGTGGAACATTCAAACATTGGGATACACATTTAGCAAAAGCTACCTGGTTAGTCAACACTAGAGGATCTGCCAACCAAGCTGGCCCTACCCAATCAAGCCTCTTACATACTGTAGAAGGAGATAAAGTCCCTGCACTGCATGTAAAATATACGCTGGGGAAGACAGACTGGGTTAGTCCTGCCTCAGGTAAAGGCAAACCCATCCATGAGATTGCTTTTGCTCAAGGACCTGGCTCCACATGGTGGGTGATGCGGAAGGATGGGGAAGTCCAATGTGTACCTCAAAGGGATTTGATTTTGGGTGAAAACAACCAATGAACTGTATGATGTTAATTGCTATACAATACAGTATGTCATTTTTACTATTGCTGTATGTCCTGTCAATGGTATAACAGTAAGAATCGCCCAGATTAAGAAGAATGAATGTTGAAGAAACTGAGGAAGTGCAGCAGATGGAACCAGAACTGACTTCAGCATGTAACAACCCAACACCAGACCCCATCTCTCCTGCCCTGAAAGACTGTTACGATAGATGGAGCCCAAAACCATAGACTAAATGAACCCAATGGACATTTTAGAGGGATAGTCCATAGACTAAGGGAATGCTATCTGTGTATATATTTACAAAATAGGGAAAGTGGTGGTGATTAATTGGAATGTATTGTAAGGGTAGGACCTAAGCATGACGTAAATGGTATAGAATAAGGGGTGGATAATGTCCTGGTTTCAGCTGGGATAGAGTTAATTTTCTTCACAGTAGCTAGCATAGTGCTGTGTTTTGGATTTAGTACCAGAAGAATGTTGATAACACACTGACTACTCAAGGACTTTTTGAGCTTCTCCTGCTCGGCCAGGTGCATAACAAGCTGGCAGTACAGCACAGCTAGCACAGCTAACCCAAACTATTGCATTGTGCATCATTCGTTTTGTATATTCTGTATATTCTGTTATCATTCTCATTATTACTATTATTATTATTTTCTCTTATTAAACTGTCTTTATCTCAGCCCTCGGCTCTAACCTTTTATTTTCTTCCCGATTCTCTCCCCCATCCCACTGAGGGAGGGGGGAGTGAGCGAGCAGCTGCGTGGTGCTGAGTTGCCATGACAGCATGTTTGTCTAGGTTGTTATGTGCTTTTTGTTTGTTGCGGTAAAAATTGTTTGGAGAGTGTTTTTTGCCAGTTTCACGTTGTATCACTTAGCTTTTGGTTTTCAATACTTTTTTTTCGTAATGGTTTTTGAAAATGCTATCCAAAACCACTGAAAAACCATTACTGTTCAGCTTGGCACTGTTTCTTACTCTTCAGTTGAAGATTCAAACAAATACCAAAACCACATATCCCAGCCATGTTGAGGACAGTTCTCTGCAGCTAAAGAAAAAAGAAGACACAAGAATGTGGGATCATTGGCAGATGGCTGTTGGGCCAATGTACTAAATCTAACGTTAATTATCTACTTGCTGCTTTTGATAACTGTTGAGTAGCAAGGAGTGCTATCACCTCCTTTAAGAAATTAGACTGTTGCCTGCAGGCCATATCATAACTGCTTCCTAAACAATACAAGAACTAATTAATAGTCTATGAGCTGTTATGTTTCAGTTACTGGCCAATACTCGACTGTTCAATGCCAGACTCCAGAAGGGAGCTTTCCTAATTTCTTTTTTGCTTATGAAAAACCACAAAGCAATGGTGGTTGTGCCCGCCGTGAGAGAACACAGGCCTGTTTTTCCACATATAAAAAAAGAGTGGTGCATGGAGCACGAAGCTTCAAAATACTCGGTCAGACTTCCTTCTTAACAGAACTAGGTACAAAGTGTTCTGAAGAGAAGGCAAGTTGAATCTTCTGGTAAGACTTAAGAAGGTCTCTTTTTCCAGAGTGGGCTGTTCCTCTTCAAAGGCACATTGTCAAGGACTTTTTAGTTAGTAATACAGTAATGCGGTATGTATGTGCTTTTGTAAACATACAGAGAAGGAATGATGAACTGGAGTGAGGAATCATGTAGATATTTTTTTCCCCAGAATCTGCTAAAACTGTTCCCTTGAATTCTTCCACCATATTAGGGACAAGAGCTTTTTCCAAGGAAAGGTTTTAATCTCTCTTCTGGTGAAATCAGTGACCTCTTGAGGAGACCTGTTCAGTTTACATGGTGAAATTTTAGTCTACATGTTCAAGACAAGATATAATAAGCAGTGATTCCAGTTTCTTTCTAATAATGTTTTACTAGTGAAAGCTTAACTGCTGCTTGTGGCATAATACAAACCAATGCACTGGAAAAGGAACAAGATGAAAAAGATTCCTTTTTACTTGTGGAAACACTGCCCCTCAGCCTTAGTTCTCAATAAACACGGCAGCCCATTACTCACCAGTGGCCCGAGGACTTCATTCCTGCAAGCTGTGCCAGCAGGAAGCTGGGAGGGAGGAGCGTGGTTGCACCAGAGAAAAAAAAAAATTACAGGATTGTGCTCTGAATCCAGGTTTTCATCATCATTAAAAATTGGGTTTGGTCTGATAGCAAGGAGAGTAAAATTAGATTCTTAGAGTTTTCAAATCAGTTTTCTCAGTTTTATAGGCTGCTCTATTGGGGTGAACACCTTTAGTTCAATAATTTGAGCAGTTTACTTTTTTCTAGACCAAGTGGTGGGTTAGTTTTATGGCTGATGTTTTGGATTGGTGTTTTCAAATGGGTTTTGTGGGGTATGGCGAGTTTGGCATTTTCAAATTTACTGACAGGAGGGGCAGTGTTCATGTGTCAGGGCTGATATCCCGGTGCTTTGTTTTGACAGGCAATTATACTGTGATCATAAAAGCATAACCATGTGCATTTATAAATGATGAGACATTAACTGATTAATTTACAATCAACAGTGAAAATGTTTCCTGTAGTGATGCATCCTATTCTTATAAAATTAAATATTATTTTAAAATTCTTTTTAGCTGAAAATTGACAGCTTCCTTCCCCATTCAACTTTTAAGCAGTTGTGAGCATTTGACAAGGGTCCCTCCCTGAGATATCCTGGAGCAATAAGTTCATCTCCAGTGGGTTTGGAGATTTTAATTTCTTCTCATTAACCACACAGGTGCTCTTAAGCCATTATCGGACTGAATGTTGTTTTGAACAAATACAAATGGCACTGGGTTGGAAATGCCTCTTTGGGTGAAACTCTGAGGATATGCTGCAGACTTGCAGACTACAGTAGAGGTTAACTATTGCTAAGTTTTTGTTGTGGAACCTGAATATGTGTTTAATTTTTTGTGAACACATTGATGACTTTCTGCGCCGATATCTCTGGCCCAGCTTATTAAGGTATGTATGCATTCTTGTCAAATTCTTGAAAAAAACCCCAAAGCTGTTTGCTTCGTACTTTTAAATCTCATCCTCGGGTCTATAGCTGTATGACTGTTGTGATGTGAACAAAACTTTCCTTTTTAATAATTTAAGTTGTTTATGTAAAATTTAAAACATGTGTATATTTTGATCCTATCCTGTAAAGAGTAGTCGCCAGTTTGGGGAGATAGAAGGGGAGTACCAACATAATGTTGCAGTATTACTCTTCCCAAGTCAAAAAGATAAGATCTTCAGAAAAAAAGGTTTTCATACATTCCATTAATTTTGTGTTTGCAACATCCAGAATAGAAGCGTTTCTGGAATGTGGGTGATTGCATGGCTGGTTTTGACTTTCTAGACATTATAGCTATAGATCCAGTCTTTCAATGATGCACAGTTTCATAAGTTGTAGTATATGTACAGTGAACAACACAGTCTAATTTGTTTGAACGCAGGCTGTGTAAACTGCGTGAATGTACCTGATTGTTCATAGGAATACACCAGCGTGTGTGTGTGGTGCATTAGCAGATGTGACATCCTGAAACCGTTGTAACGCCGTGTTTTGCTGTGGAACTGCTGGCATTTTTTGCTCAACCTTCTGCAACTTTGCCTGGGAAAGATCTAGTGACTCTGCTTTGTCTAGTGACTCAGCTTTTAAATTGCTGGTGACCCTGGCTTGCTTGCGTCCCTCGCTGCTTATTGTTGGGTGCCGGCAGAGCCTGGGCCAGCCTGGCTCATGCCTGGCCTCCTGCCAAGCGTGCCTGCGAGGTCTGGAGGGTGGAGTGAGGCTTCTCCTGGTGCTGGGTGGTGCTGTGGGGGCTGCTGTCGGTGGCAGCTCTCGGTGCCTGTCCCGGAGCCATCACCTGTGTTTCCCCAGCCCTGCCTGGTTCAGGCAGCCAGGCACCGTGGGGCGTGCTTGCAGCAGCAGAGATGAGCTGTGCGGGGAGACGTGCGCCCCAGGTGGCTATGGGGCGGGCAATGGGGCTTGTGGAGCCGGGAGGGTGTTCATCCGGAGGGGCCTGGGCACTTCTTCCCCCCTTCCATTCCCCGGGACAGAGAGTGACCCTGGCCTCTCCCCATTTTACAGCACCAGCACAAGTGACAGAGAGCAGGTCCTCCTCCTCACCTCTGCCCAGGCCGCTGCAGAGCACAGACATGGCCATGGAGACAGAGTGGCACTGCCCCATCTGCTGCGATGCTCAGAAGGGCATCACCTTCGTGCAGCCGTGCCAACACGCGTTCTGCCTGGGCTGCATCCTGCGGTGGGCCAAAAGGAAAACAAATTGCCCGCTCTGCAGAACGCTGATGGAGAAGGTAAAGTTTTCTGTGGGGGGAGGAGATGACTACCTGGAAGCATGACTTCACGCCCCCCACAGAGCTGTCAGTCACCAGCAGCCAGGCAGGGACAACTCCCGGCTGGCTGGCCAACAGCAGCCCCCAGTGCCCCGCAGTGTCCCCTCCGCAGGGGATGCCGTTCCTGGAAGGGCAGGGGGCTGCGAGGATGGAGGCCAGGGCTACAGTGGGTGGCCTCTGGCCCGAGGTCTGGGCAGCACTCTTCAAGCTCAGCCAGCACCTCCTGTATCCCGTGCTGCCCTGGCTGCACCGGGAGCTGGAGGCAATCTATGAGGAGCAGTGGTGGCAGGCAATGGCAGCCAAAAAGCTGATTCTGCATGCCCTGTGCTGCTATGGGCTGGACAGGGAGGCCGTGGTCCAGTGGCTGCAGCCTGGCTTCGCGGAATGTACGGCACCGCTGGTCCATGGCCTCATCGATGTCATCGTGCAGCGGTGGAGAGAGGAGGCCTGGAGGCTGCTGTGTGCCTACACTGCCGGGGAGGGGGACGACGGCCCTGCAGTGAGCACCAGCCCCACCACCTCCCAGGGGGGACCCCTGACTCCAGCCTGGCCTCCTCCATCAGCCCTGAAGGCTCTGACGTGGAGGATGAAGCTGGTACCCTGGAGGCTGCCCTCCAGGGGGGTCCTGGCC
>NW_009258966.1:2494946-2498758 GCF_000687185.1 Egretta garzetta | reverse complement strand
GCAGCCGCAGCCCCTCCGCTCCCAGCCGGGGCAGGGACTGCTGTCCTGGGGGCCCCCAGCACCCCCCAAAGAGGACGGCTCCCGGCCCCCAGGACTCTCCCCAGCCCTGCAAGAGGCCGCCCTGCCAGCAGCACTAGCAGGGCTACATCAGCCCTTGAGTCAAGGAAAGGGAAATAAATTCCTTTTTCCTTGACAGAGTCTCTGGGTGCTGCTTTCTCCCCCTTCTCATGGAGCCTTTGCCCTTTCCCCCATGCTCCACCATGTGGGTGGCAGCAGCCTGCTGGGGAGCACAACTACGGCCCCCTGGAGCCCCAGGGCCATGTTGGTGTTGCCTCCTCCCGCAGGAAATCCTGCTGCAGCCATGTACCCACAGTGCAGCAGATGCCAAGGGCAGAGCGGGTGGGGGGGAGGCTGGTGTTGTTGCAGGTCCCATGCCCTCAGCCTGCATCCAGTCCGTCCCTCTGCTGAGCTACTGACACTTCTGAGTAAAGTGATTCATATGCCTGAGACGAACTCCTGAATGGACAGGTGAAAGGTTTTCGCTGGGTAGGGGTGGCAGGGCCAGAGATACTGTCAACATTCTGTACAACATCGCTACTCCAGGACAAGGTGGAGTGAGAGAAGAAATGTAGAAATACCAGCAGAGGAGAAGAGAGAAGGAGCATGAGCTTGGGAAGGTGCAGATGTGGACAAGAGGCACATGTGCAACTGCTACCTCTCTGCACTCATGTTCCCGAAAGATCCCACAGCTCCGGTAACCAGGAGGGCTTTTGCAGGGAAGTGTCGTCTTCTAAGCTGAATCCTGTCAGCGCTAGATCTGATTGAAAGTTCAAGGACGGTTGGGTTGTCTTGGGTTGGGTTGGTTTGGGTTGAGCTGGTTCTTAAGCACAGGGCGCAGAGCTGTAAAAAATACAATGCCATCAACCCACGCTGCCTTCTTCATGGCATCACATAGCATCACCTAGCATAGCATAGCACAGCATCGCATAGACTATTTCATTTGGAAGGGACCTACCTACATCCATCGCCTTGTCCAACTGCCTGAGCCCTTCAGGGCTGACCAAAAGATAAAGCATCTTACTAAGGGCATTGTGCAAATGCCTCTTGAGAGCACTGGCAGGTATGGGGCGTGGGCCACCTTTCTAGGAAGCCTGCTCCACTGTTTGAGCACCCTCTTGGTCAAGAAATGCTTCCTAATGGCCAGTCTCAACTGCTCCCCTGGCGCACCTTTGAACCATTCCCACGCATTGTGTCACTGGATCCCAGGGAGAAGAGCTCAGCACCTCCCTCTCCACTTCCCCTCCTCAGGAAGCTGTAGAGAGCAATGAAGTCACCTTCAGCCTCCTTCTCTCCAAACTGGATAAGCCCAGAGCCCTCAGCCTCTCCTCATATGATGCGCCTTACAGCCCTTTCACCAGCCTTCTTGCCCTCCTCTGGATGCATTCAAGGACCTTCAAATCCTTCTTCCATTGTGGGGCCCAGAACTGCACACAGCATTCAAGGTGAGGCCGCACCAGTGCTGACTACAGTGTGATAATCCCCTCTTGACCGGCTGCTCAGGCTCTGTTTGATGCACCCCAGGATGGGGGTTGCCCTCTTGACTGCCAGGCCACACTGCTGACTTGTTGATCACTGTCACCTTCCTGACAAAGGAGGTCAGCACTACAACCACAATAAAACATTTTTCTTGTCAGCCTGTGTCGGTCCATTGAACCCTAGCTGTATCCGCTTGTTAGATCACCGCGGTCTGAACTGGGTGCTCTTCTGCACCCGTGTGCTTTCACTCAGCTTCTACTTTAAAGATTCCTCCAGGACCCTTGGAATTTTCCATGCCAGAAGCCTCACTTCCACAGGATCAAAGCGCAGCCTTCTCTTCTTGTTCTGGCTCTTCCTGTCCCAGAAGGCTTCCCAGTGCTTCACAGATCTTAGTCCCTCCTCTCTACATCTCATTCGCGTACGAAGGCTCTGCATTTCTGTGTATCCCTGGCTTCACGGGTGGAACTGGCAGTGTTTCGGGGAACGCAAGGTCCTGATCCTCAGCCACTTGCCCGACAGCCAAAACAGGGCCTCCTCCATCTGCAGGCCACCACCTGCCTCAGTGGCCTGAAGGTGGACCAAAAGAACAAGCTCTGACCCTGGAGCCTCCCATCTCGATAGTCCATGATGCCTGCTGCCTTTGTGCTCAGCAGCAGGTTGTAGTTTCCTTTCACAAGCCCAGTTCCCCAGGTCTAAGAAGATAATTCCCTGCCAGTGCCAGATGCTTCTTGCTGTCCTTTGCGCTCTCCACTGCCTCCAAGGTGGGCAGGGTGATTGCAGCCGTAGGAGGGGTCTCGTCTAGGAAACTCGCGCGGCCCAAGGAGGGTATAATGTGCAGAGGACTGCCACAGTGCCAGTGGGACTGCCCTGTGCTCTTTGGGGGAAGCTCGTGTTAAGTCACCTTCTGTAGTTCTGTCACTTCAGCTCTGCACCTTCCCCAGGGCAAATGGCCACGGCCATTTCCCCATTTGCTCTTCTCCATTTTGCTCCGTTACTGCCCTTCACCTTTGCCTGGGCTTGGGAAAGATCTTGCTGTGCAAGCTGAACGCTGCCTGTCCTTACTTGCACTCTTCTTCCTCCCAGCCACCCTACACCAACCTGCCACGCAGGCTGTCCTGCTCACTGTCCCTCCATCTCTGCTTCCTTGAGTGACACTGAAGGCAATCTCCTGTGGCGACACACAGGGAAACCCATTGTCTTCCTTTTGGGTTTTAAGAGGGTAACACATCTCAGCAGATGAGAGGAAGAAGACTGTTTATAGGACACCTGGTTTTCAGAAAGGTTTGCTGCCAGATAAGGAGGCTATAGATTGGGCAGAACAAAGAGAAAAGAGATTTGGCAGGCATCGGACGTTTCCTTTTTGGCGCGTTTTTGGAAAAGCTCTTTTTAAAAAGGGGAAATAAGCGTTTTTTAGCCTTCTGCTCTTTGGCTGCAGAGCCTGAGATCTATCGAATGAATAGGAGTGGCTCTGCTGAACTGACAACTCCGCACCCCTGGGACTGTTGCTTCTCCAGGCTTCTCCTATCCTCCCATTGGCTTCAGGTTCCAGCTATCCCATCACCTGTGGCATTACCAGAGTCTCTCCCCCAGCCTTTGGGAATGCTTGCCTCCTGCAGGAGAACAAGGTGCTGTGCAAGGGGATAGAGCTTCCGAGGAGCTGGAATTAATCAGCAGCCACCTGCTCTGTCCTTGGGCATCGCTGGGGTGTGGCACTTGCCTCACACAGGTTTTCCACTGCCACTTGCTCTCCTTTAGACGGTGTTTTTGCTTCTACAGTCACAGAATCACAGAATGGCAAGGGTTGGAAGGGACCTCCATGGATCACCTACTCCAACCCTCCTGCTAAAGCAGGTTCATCTAGAGCAGGTTGCACAGGACATCATCCAGGCAGGTTGTGAATCTCTCCAGAGAAGGAGACTCCACAACCCCGCTGGGCAGCCTGGTCCAGTGTGCTGTCACCCTCAAAGTAAAGAAGCTCTACCGCATATTCAACTGAAACCTCTTTTCTTTGTGCCCATGGCCCCTTGTCCTGCCTCTGGGCACCACTGAGAAGAGTCTGGCTCCATCCTTGTGAAATCCACCCTCAAGATATTTATATGTGTTGATGAGGTCCCCTCTCAGTCTTCTCTTCTTCAGGCTAAACAAGCCCAGGTCTCTCAGCCTTTCCTCAAAGGGGAGATGCTCCAGTCCCCTCATCATCTTTGTTGCCCTCCTCTGGACCCTCTCCAGGAATTCCTCATCTTTCTTGAACTGGGGAGCCCAGAACTGGACACAGG
>NW_009258966.1:2482138-2494687 GCF_000687185.1 Egretta garzetta | reverse complement strand
CTGTCCAGGTCCCGCTGAATGGCAGCGCAGCCTTCCGGCGTATCAGCCACTCCTCCCAGTTTTGTGTCATCAGCAAACTTGCTGATGGTACCCTCTTTGCCCTTGTCCAGGTCATTGATGAACAAGTTGAACAAGACCGCGCCGAGTACTGAGCCCTGGGGAACTCCACTAGCTACCAGCCTCCAACTAGACTCTGCCCTGTCGATCAGAACCCTCTGAGTCCTGTTGTTCAGCCAGTTTCCAGTCCACCTCACTGCCCACTCTCCAACCCACACTTCCTGAGCTTCCCTATGAGGATGTTATGGGAGACAGTGCCAAAAGCCTTGTTGAAGAACAATGATGGCTCAAGGCTTGCGATAGATGCTAGGAAAGAGCTTTGAACCATCGTCAGTCACCAGCACCTCTGAGTTGTCCAGTGCTCCACATCCCCGCAGGTGCCAGGCAAAGCACCAGGAAGCGATCTGTTGCATCCCCCCTCTCCTTCTCCCCTGGCCTCTTTGAGCCTTCACTCCCACTGCCTAGTAACTGAATCCATGATACCAACCACGCAAACCCATGTGGGCTGAAAGCATAAACAAGTGTGAGGGTCATTAGGTTTCACAAATGGGGTAGGAGGGCTGCAATGGGGTCCTGGCATCTGGAAGTTAAGGCCAATGGAGTTGAGACAGCCTCGCTCCATTGCCCAACTCAGGTATTGCCTTGGAGTCCCTTCGCCCGCCTCACAGAGGGACTTGAGACAGACGGACTGGCCCTCCTCTGGTCCGCTGCCTTCCTCTAAAATGGGAAACATAGCCTTTCTTGCTTCAAAGCCAAGTCAAAGGAGATGATATTTGCCATGTGGGAACTAAATACCTGTTCAAATGCACCTGTCTCCTCTTCCCATCTGATACCACCATCTGTGTGTCCAGGTCTGGGTTTTTAAGATCATTGTGTCAACCTGCTGACTTGCTACATCATGTGAAAACCATCCTTTAGGCTGCAGAAGGTGAGATTTAGTGATCCAGGTAATACCTGTTTTTGCCTTGCCGTGTTCCGCGGAGTTCCATGGAAGTGGATGGCTCTGGGTGCCACGGAAAGTGTAGATGCCCTTGAGGGATCAGGGCCCACAGAGGAGGAGGCACACCCAGATGCCTCGAGTAGCAGGCTAGCCCCAATCTCCTGGGGGTTTCATAGGACTTCAGAACTACTTTTAGTCTAAGCCGATTAGGAATTTCAGCTATATCTGTATGCACCACAGGTATCACACAGTTAGAAGCATTTGTCGTCATTGCTATCTGAATATTGCAAAAGCTCTTCTAGGCTTTCTCAGTGTAAACAGCCTGACTCAGTGAGAGTGTCAAAGGGCAGTTTGTATGCACCGAGCAACAATTTCCTAGCTACAATTCAGAGTACAGGTTGTCAGTAAAAGGAAATGACAGGAAGAAATACAGTTGCTGCGGTGCTCTCAGGCTATGGAAATTCTCACGTTACCGCAAGACATCCTGATTTCAGCATTGCTGAATGCCTTCCATCACCAAACCTGGCTACTGCCAGCTGTGGACATTGGGTTTGGAAACAGGGTGCGTTACCAATGCATTTCTTAACACTCCCTGCTCTGAATCACCATTTGAGATGTTGTGACTGACACATGTCACATATTTTCACTAAAGACATTGTCTTCCAGTGCTTTTCAGGTATCATGATTGTCTTTTGAAATGCAAGCCAAGCTCTTTCCAAGCTGGAATTTGCAACAGGGTGCAAGTCCACTCTGCTGCTCAACTCTACTTAAGCAGGTGTTGCCCTCTAAGGGCTTGGCCCAGGGGGTTGTACAAGTGATAAAACACAGCCTCATTTCTTGCCCTATGAATTTTCCCATTCTGGGGGCTTTTGTTCTAGGGAAGAGCAAGCGTGGTGTGGTACTAAGTGAGGCCTTTAATGCCTTACGTGCCCTTGACTCTGAGGGAAAGGGACGTGCAGAATCAGTGGGCAGCTGGCCACCTTACGTCAGTTCAAGACCAGCAATGAT
The DNA here is from genome assembly GCF_000687185.1 of Egretta garzetta. Lineage (NCBI taxonomy): Eukaryota > Metazoa > Chordata > Aves > Pelecaniformes > Ardeidae > Egretta > Egretta garzetta. Next base: position 2,492,682 of record NW_009258966.1, on the reverse strand, counting down.
GCCGAGAGCTGTAGTGTCATTCTGGGTTTGTGTCAGTGGGATTAAAGGCCAGTTTGGTGTGAGGCAGAGTGTTTCACAGGTGACAGCACCTCCTGGCTATTACCATACTCAGTTCTTCAGGTTCCCTCTCCCTAACAGCCTCCTATTCTCCCAATGTCCCTCCACCCTTTTCACACAAGTGTGTTCTAATTTCCCTTGGGGCACGTTTCCTTGTATTCCTCACTGTCGGTGTGCCACTATGCCCTAGAGAGTGCATTCTGGGGTGAATTACAGCTGCTATTTGCAGATTACACTGCGAACCTGTGCTGGGCGCAGCAGCCACCAAGGGCCATCCGCACCCCAGGAGAGGGACCACCTCCTGCCTACGGGGACCAATCTGGGCACTCAGGTTTCCCATACCCAGCATGTGGGCTCCCCTCCCTGCTCTGTACCTTCTCTCCTCTTTCCTTCATTCCTTCCTTCCATCCCTTTTTTTCTTCCCTCATTTTTCCTTTCTCTTTCCCCTCGCTCTTCTGCCTCTCCTTCCCCCTTCTTTCTGTCCCTACTGAGATGCTTCCTTGGCTCCCAGTGGTACTGTGTTCTCTGAATACCAGAGCAAAAGGCAGTGCACCTTGCTGAAAAAGCTCATCTCATTTCAATACGTTGACATTCCCAAAGCCTTTTCCTTTGTTTGATTTCTTACAGAAAAAAAAAGATGCTCCTCAGTTCTTGATGTCCTGCATATCAGAAATATCAATATACTTTACTAATAATTTACTAAGAATATTAATCTGCAGTAAGGAATAAAAAAATCTGCTGTCTTTGGCATCTGGAAAATCCACATACATAAATTTAGGAAAGACTACCCCAAACACAGACATGAACTGTTCACACCCCTAACAAGAGAGTTCTCGCTTAAACCCAGAATATTCCACCAAATGGAGACCTCTCAGATAAGCAGCTGATCACTGACCATGTCCTGTCACACGTGGCTTGGTAGGAGGTCATGATAACCTTCCCATGGGAGCACACCAAACCGATTCAGCTATGAAACGTGTACCTGAACTGTACCAGGCTGTGTAAGGGATGTCATTCTGCTGTACCACATCTCACTGCACTCCAAGCTGGACAGTGTCTGACAGCGTACATAGTACAGGCTATGAAAATATTTAGGAAGTCCTGTTCAATGACCTCTGTTGATATTTGAATACAGAATTAACAGCAGTGAAACTGAGGAATGTGGTGTTCCTGTCAGGATTAGTTTTTGCACTCTGGTAAAAGCACAGCACAGATGACTCACCAGCAGAGGACTCTACATCTTGAAAACAGGAGGGTGGCAACAAGACTACAGCGTACTCCCTCTGCATCACTCCTTTTCCTGTTAGCACACCAGCAAAACAGCCTGTAACGCTAAGAAACATAATACACAGACACATGAGGCAGTTGAACTGCCAAAAACTGCTGTGTTGCACACCACAGGGCCCATGTTAAACTCTTGGTTTCATCTCACCTCTGAAGGACCGCTCCACCACTGAGCTATACAGAAAAAAAGAGCTTCATCTGTTTTTAACAAGAAATCAGGTGATCTCAGAAGATTTCAATCACTTCAAGGAAAATGTCCACAGTCCTACTGACATGCAGAATTAGCGTTCACGAGCTGTAAATGCATAGAGACTACCTCAGTGGCTGAGGGAAATAACTCAGTAACTGCAAAGAGGATTTGCTAAGACTTAGTTTGCAATAATCGTTGACATTAGGTGATCCCCTTACTGGTGGATTTCTCCATGAGTATGAGTATGCCTTCTTCCTGTGAAGAACCCAAATAGGCAGAAAGTAAAGGCACAAAATATCTGCACATCAAGAATAATGATTAGGAGACACACTTTGATGGGACCTGAAGGTAAATCCACACAAAAGCCTCCGAATTCAATAGTATGACTCCAGAGTTGCGTTAGACAATGTAAATCTGAGTTCTTGATAATATGCAATAAGCTTGCTTTCCTTCAGAGATGTGGAACATAACCAAGCTGCAAAAAACCACACTACTTGGGAAACTGGATCCTTATCACACGATGAACTTCACTCACCTACCAAGCACAGAACCCCTGCTAGAGTAACCTGGTGCAGTTCACCAGCTTTCTGTACGCTGATGCATTACACCATTAACTCCGTGCTGAACTGCAGGGTCAGGCTTTTAAAATTTATTTTGATAACTGTTGCTGTTGCTTAAGTCATACAAAACCCAGGTTGCAGTGCCCCTACTGCAGCTGTGCTCTCAGGCAGCCTGTCAGTCTAAGAAATTGTTTAAAATGGGTTGCAGCGACCCAGAGCACATTTCTACTTCTTCCTTGATAAAATCCTGCATCATCATACAAGTCAGCTGATCTGCTGACTCATTTTTTCACTTTGCCTAATTTTTTTTTTTTTTTTTTTTTTTTTTTTTTTTTTTTAAGATGATCAGCTTTCAGTGGAAACATGCCTCAGATCACAACTTGTCTTAAGCTACTTTCAAATCCTGGGTGCCAGGCACCTAAAAAACCCCAAATAACTGCTAAACCATGACAATGACACATAACCAAAAGAGTAAAACTTACCCATACTTCTAGACAACACCTTTTTTGAATCCAAGTACTATAAATATTCTTGAAAAACTATGAATGTACAGCAACCAACATAGGAGAAAACACAAATGGGAAGAAAAAGCCATTTGGAAGGTGCCCACACAAAGCAATGATGCCTATTCTATCTGTTTATTAAACCTTACCTGGTATGTGCTAAGATGCAGCAAGAAGCTACACAATATAAAACACCTCCAATCACATCTTTAGTTACTACATAATATTTGAAGTTTATATCCCATCATTAGACAACACTAATTGGATGCACCTGTCTAGCTCATCCCGTATTAGCCTTGTATCTACAGAATTAATGTGAAAAGATGCAGTAGGTACCAAACCATTCCTGGCATCTGTTGTCAAATACTTTGAATTCCACTCCAACAGGAACAGATTTATGAATATTACTGCCTGCACTGCTGATGTGCTGAGCAAAGAGCCAGTAATCGCACTACCTCAACGAAGCTTGAGTTTTCCCAGTGGCCTGAAAGCACAGCTAATTATGAACAGCAGTGAACTGGTACCCTTCTTGGTGGACAGCAATGTAAGTAATGATCGTCAGGTGGTAGATGAAATCCAGTATGTTAAAATGCAAGTTGACTACTCAAACTGTTACTCAAAGCTTTTTTGAAGACTAACACTCTCCATTCCCACTCGCAAACAAAACAATCAGACCACATTCATATATTAATTTTTATTTTCCCATACAATATTCACAGGGTCTGCTTTTTGTCTTATTCAAACTAAACTTTTTTTTTCCCCCCTCAAACTAAAACAAGAACTGACATTTCAGGACATGAAAAGAAGTTCTGTAAACATAAAACATCCAAGGAATAGCTGAAACCCAGGGCCTTTAGCGATTAAAAACACAGTTATATCCCCTTATAACGCAGAGCGTTTACTTGTGTATCACACTGTTAATCAAACTATTCTTTTCATATATTAAAAAGATGCAGCTTTAACCAAAAGTCACAACGCATTTCTTCACCCACTGCGTGTTAGCATGTGTTTTATTAGATCCTATTCAGTCACTTATTGTAAAAACTATATACAGCTATGTTTAAACATGTGTATTTGTGCCATGTTTTTAATAACACAAAAATAAAGGCATTTTTAAGCTATTGCTGCATATTACGCAGCAGGATACCAGAGGATTGGTTTGGACACCTAACTTCAATGCGAAAGTCAAGTCCACTAAACCTCTGCAGTGGGAATAATATTGAGCTGAACAGTCCCACTTCACACATTCAAACATTACAAAAGAGTAAAGAGACATGTACTTGATGGCTGACCGTGACCTGTTTTATCCCACTGTCTACCAATTTTGACAGCACACAGAACAACTCAGTGGAAAAAAACCCAACATGTTTCAATCTTTAAAATAAATGCTTTTGTTGTGATTAAAGCTACACAGGTGATATTCAAACTTCCGAAGATAGTAGTGGACACTGTCAAAACTAAATCAAGTTTTCATCTGACACTTGCACCCAAAGTGTACCACTTGCTTCATTATTGTGTGCAACACAGGACAAAAAGTACTGAGCATCAGTTGCTGAAGCACAAGAATAAAGCATATAGGTACCATCAAGAATATTGTGTGCAGGCACAGATTTGTATCTCAAGAAGCACTAAGTTTTTTGTTTTTTATCTTTGTGAGTCTATTTCTGGGAAGCCTGCATCCCAAAATGGGACTACAGTATTTAAAATTCAATACAGGACAGCAAAACTTTAAATATAGTCCTGCATTTTACATACATTAACTTTTTTTATACCCCTGTGACCTTTTAAATAATTTTTGAGCTGTTTTAGTTTTTTTTTTCAGTTTCCAAAAGAGCAGTTGTTCAGTTCACAACAGAGAATAGGTGCGCATTTGTTTATTTTTTTCAACTATTATGAGATTTTAAAAATCAAGTCATCTTAGATCAATTCTTCAGACTGCTCAAGTGTCCCCTGTACACATAACTTCAAATTTTTGCTAGAAATAATACAGGCAATTAACAAGAGTTTAGCATTCTTTCTCTGCTTGCTGAGAACTTGTTTCAAAAGCATCTTTTTAATTAGCCAGTAATATATGCCAAAATTTTTCATCTTAGTTTAGTTTGTGTGCACTTGGTCAGTTTACGTATTCCTCCAGAGCCATTTGAAGGAGTTCAGCCTTATTATGATCATCTCAATTCAAGCTCCTTGTAGGCATTTACTACCTTCCACATCCAAACAAAACAAGACTTTACAGTACATAAGCTACTAAAGACATGAGCAGTGGAAACAATGTAACTATAACTCTACCAAAAAGATAACCTGAAATATTTAAAACATTTCCTGACCACTAGCAAAAAAGAGTGGCAATCAGATGCACAAGGCCATCAAGTATCAGTGCACCACACATAGGAAAGTAAAATTTACAGCACTCGTGCAATGCAGTATCAATATCAAATTGGCCTCTTAATAGGAAAACAATTTAGTAAAAAGCTGTATGTATGTGCCTAACAAATAATATAACCTCATCCAGTGCTGGTGCTGTGCTGCTTAATAAACCAAGCTACTTCCGGTCTTAAATCCAAAAAGCAGCAGCAGCATATATGAGAACAGAAACTGTACAGTTTCAGTGACAAAGTTACAAGATTCCCTATTTTATTGCATGTTTTTAAATAAACTTGAAAATTTTTAATTTGAATAGAGAAAGTGGATCTCCTGAGTAGTCTCAGCTTACAATTTGCTCAGTGAAACAAACACTGTAAAAGAGGAAATGCACTTATTTTAATATGGAAGAATTTATGTTTAAGCAAACCTACTGAAGTATAAAATTTAGCAAGTTTTGAAGATGGAGACTTACCAGGCTGATGGAGAATTTGCACCATGGTGTAGTGTCAAGCTTGGAACAATTTTCCAAATAAGCAAGGGGTATCATTGGATTATTTTTATAACAGCAAATCAAAACGGTGCACTACAGTTCATCACATTTGCCTTTTTATAATCAAATACATTCAGCCTGAAAATTAAAATCAAATCAAATTTTTTATATATATTGGCTCTCATATCAGACACTAGACTGTTGGGTTATTTTAAAGTGTTACACTGCAGATGGCTAATCTTACTGGTAAAAATCAAACCCAGTTTGGATTACAATCAGTAGAAATGAAGAGAGGCTGGTAACTGCCAGATATATAATACAGGAATCAGAAAAAGCTTAAATTCCAAAGTATTTTTAGAATATTTCAAATCATGTGTCCCTTTCATAACATTTTAGGTCAGGTTTGTGATTTTTAAGGGATGAGGGGTAGACATATTTGAATGTTGCATATATTCAGATCCTTTGTAACTGCAATTCATTGGAGAACAGTAATTTTTACAGATGAGTAGCACACAATGACCTGAAGCATTACCACTACCAGTTATGATCCAACACGGGTTGTTGTGGTTCTCTTATCAGAGAAAAAGCTTTTGAGAAGAAATACCTGCCCGATACTAACGACAAGAAGAATGATTGCTTCCCCTATTGACCAGTAGGCCACCCTTGTGTTTAAATCCTCTGCTCTGCTGCGGCCCTGCGCTTCTCTCAAGCGGAAGTGAGTCTGATAATCGATGACGGACTTCAAAGCTTCATGAATTGAAACACATGCAGACTCCATCTAGAGAAGCAAACAAAGACACACCACTGAATTAAGAACACTTCTAGTGCTTTTCTGCAACGTTCTGTGGTTTGATACTCAAAATTAGGGTTCATGTAATTTTGCAAGCTAAGGATTAACTCAGTCCATTGTCAGACTGAAATACTGTAAATGCAGTAGAAATTTAACTTACATGGCTCAAACTCTGTACACAAGATGCAACAGACTATTCAATACAAAAGTGTGTAAAACTACATATCTAATAAAAGGCATCAGGCTCTGAGAATGACTAAACAAATCTTAAATTCATGTACGTTTGGGTCCAAAATTAAAATTAGAAACACTTTTGAAACGTCAGTGATCTCACAGTCATTAACTACACACACACACCAGGAAAACAAGCAGTTGCTTAGAACATGAAGATGCACGTAGTATATATTAAATGCCTCTGTGTTTCACAAGTATGACATCCTTCATTGCATAATTCTCTCTCAAGTGGTACAACATCCTAAAAATCTGTATTACTGAACAAAACGTGTTCTTTGGGCATGAGAACCTTCTCTTGGTCACACACACAAAAAGCAGTTAGAGAAAGGACAGTTCTGTTACATTTCAGTGCTCCTGAATGCTCCATAACATAATCATATAACAAATGCTTAACAAATGGCCCAACTTCATTGTCGGTTTTCATTACAAGACAGTATTACCAGTTTTCCAAGCCCTATATAATTTTTCACATAAGAGTCTTCCAGTTTCAGTTTATCTTCTGTAAGTTAAGTCAGTACCCCTCACTGTGTTTTGACCACCAAGACATTAATCAATAGATCTTCTTCAAAATACTTAATTTCTAGTCACAGTTTGTGCTTCTGTTTTATGGCTTAAAAATAGCATCTCCTGAAGATGAAGCAGCACAACCTATTACAAAAGGAAATGTTTAACACCTCGATAGGACCACTCTCAGTTACTTGTATCTGTGTCTAATCATCTTTTCAAATTGACGACTTTCAAGACAGGTGTCTAAACAAGTCTAAGATATTCTCAACAAGGTCCAGGAGGAGGTTTTCCAAACTAAGGTCTGCCATTGGTCACAACGATAAGAACATTAGTGGGCATTCATGAAGTGAGTGTTCCAAGGGAAGTTTTGATGGATTTAAATTGGGTAGATGTGGTACAAAACTGTAAAATCTGGAGAATATTATAATTACGCTCTGACACTTCATAATGTCCTACGAAGAACAAATATCTAGAAGCTAGCTAAATATGGCTGATCTTGTTCATGTGTTTATTTGGCTACAATTTTCTTCTCCATTTTAAAAATGCCAGTTAAACGAGCGGTCAACTTAAGTCCTCCCCCAAAAAAGACTCTACCACTTCAAATACAAAAACAATTCTCAAAGCTTCTCCGAAATTCGGAAATTTTGAAAACCCCAATCCAACAATATTTACAGTTCCCTTAACTAAAAAAACCAACAACAAAAAAAAGAAGATAGTAGCCTAGAGTTTAAGGTTTAAGTTAGTACCCTAATTTTCTCTTAAGCACTTGGTGATTCCTTCTCAGCTCTGCTCTGTGTTCTATAAATCCTATCTGTGGAAAGAAAGCGCATTTGTAGTAATTCAGATTATTTTAAAAGCACCAATCTATTGATCCTCAAAAGTGATGCAGATATCTAATGCAGCCGAACTTGGAAAAACATTGCTTCCACCTAGCAGCTGCTGTCAAACACAACAGCATTTTACCTGGGTAAGTGCAGTTACCCTGTTCTCACTAGGGAACAGCGGTGGATCTTCTCCAACCTGGAAATCAAAGTATACGGTTTTGTGTGTGAAAGTAGAGAATTCGTTGCTGAAGCAGAATTTGTATGTTCCATTTCTGGATGCAGTAAATGTGAAGCTATCATATTGTTTCTTCATCTCTTTGTACAAAACAATGCCATCCGGATCTTCCAACCGACAGTCAACATCATAATGGCCTCCAGTGATCACCTGAAGACAAAAAAAAAAAAAAAGAAATCGCCTTCTTAACAAAACAGATATTTATATATTACTTCTAAGAGAAGTATGATTCGTCAAGTAGCACTGCAAAATTTTTTGCTTTAACAAATGTTTCAAAATATAATGCATTAATTGGCTAGTCTTTTAAAGCAAGTCCGCAATATTATTTTCTTACGGAAGACGCTCAAAATACTTTAGGTTCAGGATATGTAATGTCAACTATATTTTCAAAACCATTAACAAGAGCAATTTTAGTTACTTGGTTATAAATAACTGTACATCAGCAAAGGCTAAAGTACATGAAACTTGACGGGGCAGCAAAGAGATTACTGTAACAAATCAACCCTTTCCTGTATTCACAAGCCCTCTGTGGCATTGATACAGCCGGAGGAGATTGCCAACATGCAGTAAGATGGCTCCTTTCTGTAGGGCCAGCAGAGTCTTAACTACCTTCTTAGCTCAAGCCGCTTTAGGCTGCAGGAATGACATTCGACCAGTAGAGCAGGTATTTCAACCTGGCTTGTATTGCAGTGTGCTTGTGAACAGAGCAATGTTCTGGGGGGCCTGTTGCCTCCCTCTTGCAGTTAGGCACAGCATTTCTTCCCAAGACCAGAACATCCGGACAATGCCTACAGTGACTCAAAACTTCACAATTGTCTCAAGGTTTTTTCAGGCTTTGATTATTGTTGGTCTACCGCATATTGCTCTGTAGACTAGCTATCCCACATCTACTAATTCATAGCTTAGGTATTCATAACGCACATGTTCTGAAGACTCTTAGGCTAGTAGTCTTAAACTTAATCCTTGCTCCAAACATTTGTTTTTAAGATAAAGCAAGCCGAAGGAGGAAGAGGCTTACATCTAAAGGCCTGTCCCCATTATATGCGTTCAGGACAGGAATCACTGAAATATTTCAGTGTCCAAGTATCTGCACTTCAGTTCACGCAGTATTATTTAAACCTACAAAAATCTATTCAGGTATCAAGTTATTAAAACGCTATCGTTAATGGTACAACTGAAATAACAAGGAGATCTGAGCAGTAGCTGCTCTGTAAACAGGAAGTTTTTCAAAGTTGGTAAGCAGTATCTTCACAGTTTTTCCAAAAATGTGATGATAGGATACAAAGAGCAGAAAAAATTTTGGATCTCTGGATGTCTCTCCCTGGATGTCTGCATCTACTTGGGATTTTCACACAGAAATGCTTACCTGGTTGGAAGGAAAAACAAAAATAAGATTTTCTATAGTGAAATGACGGTTCATTTTTGAAGTATGATCCCAAATTTGACAGGGGCGTGCTTTTTACTAATTACATGAAAGTCACTCACATGCAGTTGTATCAGACACCCTGAAAGGGCCAGTTTACATATACACAGTAAAGATTTGCCAGAGCTTTAAAGTTCCCCCAGTATTCCTTCCCACAGAGCTTGCTTGAGCCTCTCTCAGCTCCTGAGACTTACTGCCAAAGGACATGTGCACAGCACTTCAGTCTACTAGCGGACGGTCAAATCCAGACTTTATTTTTAACAGTGCTGCTCCTGTTCTGATCACTGACTAAAGTGACAACAGCAGGCTTATCTGTCCAGCAATCTCCAACGATATCTACTTCAAAACAGGGAGGCAAAGTACTGCACAGGAAAGACTTTATGAAAGTAACAGGCAGGAACAAGAAACATTCAGGTTGGGAAAAAAAACCCACATCTAAGAAAGAATATGTAAGACAGAGTTACAAGAACCAATGTTTGGCAGCAATACTTCCTAAAATATGAAAGGCAGGCCAGCAGCCAGGGAAGGAAAAAAACCCCCGGGACTTCAACAAAGGAAGTCGGACTATAAAAGTACACAGCACCTTCAAAAACCCCCAAAGGTAACTGTTACTCCCGTTGTCAAGGATGAATTCTTTCTCGTGATGCTGCTGTACTGTCAGTGACTTCCAAAGGCACCAAAACTGTCAGGGCTGTTTGCTCGATACATCTCAAAGCTGCACAGCGTGCTCTATCATGATGGCTGCACCTTCAAACTGTTAGAAATTGGGAAAAGTAAAAAAACCTGTGCAGCCTCACTTAATATGTGCACGTTCACCATCTTCAAGCAGATGTCAGCTGCCTGCGCATTTTATTTTTTCTAAGGCTCCTGTCTTGCTATACACCCGGGAGGCTTTGCTAGCACTGCACACCTATTCCATCACATTCTTACTGTTTGCGGCACCTCGCCGAGCGGGGCGCGTCAGGTATTCCCCACCCTGCTTTCAGATGGGACACACATCGCACGACAGCGATGAAGAGGAAAAAGCCGCGGCCGGTTTTTCCGGGCCAGCTCCGCACGTCCTGCTTAGCTCCAAACTCAGCCCAG
>NW_009258966.1:2457012-2481280 GCF_000687185.1 Egretta garzetta | reverse complement strand
TAAAGCAGATTCGGAAGAAGAAATCAAAGATAACCCCCGTCCTTGCACTCACTTTAAGTTCTGTGGTAAATCAGGCGTAGTACGAAGAGGAAAACTGCTCTGATCTCCTGGTCAGGAGAACGAACTTGTCGTGGGGTGGGTCTGATCTGCCATTTTGCTCTGCTGAAGAAAGGGCTGACCTGCAGGAAGCTCATAATGCCAAAAGAGGCACCAGGCTGGGATGCTACTTTGTAGTCCTCTAGCCTCAGCAGGGCGCTCCCAAGTCGGCTTGTGGGGCCTGTGGATCGCATTCTTAGCACTGCGCGAGTGCCCTGGGCTTCAGGACTGTGTCTGAGGACTGCAGATTTCACAGGAGAGAGGTACCTAAAACTCTTATGTTGAAGGCTCTGATAAATTTGCAGCCATCGATGAAAGTGAGGTGGCAGATGCTGTACCAAGTATCCACCCTGCCTCTGAGGCAGGCAATACCCACCTACAATTAACCCTCAGATCTCTGCTGTTCTCACTCAACATGCTGGTTTTATGTCAGATCCAATTTAAGTGTTGGCTGATAGTTGAGATAGGTAAGAGCTATCTGTGTCATAGGAGGCAGCTGCCACCATTTTACTTAAATCAGCAACTACAGGTTTGTAGGGCCTGTATGCCTGTGCCAAGTGTTCCCAGTCACCTTCTCCTTCATGTGGTAAGAAGTACCTTTCAGGAAGACTCACTGATTTTTCACAGCACCTGAAGCTATCCATCCTGTACAGCTTATGGTTTTCTGGATCGCTCTTTCCAGCTATTTTCTTTAAGCCTCACTAAACAGGCAAAATCAAGCTTAACTAAGAAATGACAGCTGGAAACCTGACATCAAATAACCAAACAACAAAGCAGAAGGGGAAAGATGCCTGGTAAAACCAAGATAATCCTGCAGAGCAGGCAAGGTCTCTGCTGACACCTGTAGAATAAGCAAAACCCAGAACGTGTCCCAGTCCCCAAAACAAGTCATCAAGAGCAGGTGAGATCACTTCCTTTTCTTTTGGTTTGGGGACAGAGAGTGTAAAACATCACCCGAGTATAGAAGAAAGCCGGCAAACTGCCTGCAGGGAGCTCTCAAGACTGATTACCCTGGTCCTGGTGAGTAAGAACCACCAAGGCGTGCAGCCACCAGCACGAACAACGTAGCATAAGCTCCACTGTGTCAGGTGCTCACAGCTCATCTGGGACAGATTTGTTAAGGGCTAATTGTTTTGTATACGTAGCAATAATGATTGATAGTAATTAAGAACTATATATTAGCTACATGAGCTGCTTATGAACATCAGTGCTTCTTTTGAAGCTTGAAATTAGCTTCGTTTGTCTGTTTCTTAAACACCCCAGTCATGTGATAGCCAATTCCCTAAATGATATACAGAACTATATATTAATTTCTAGCAGTAAGGGCCTGAGCTTTCCTCTTCTAGAAGAACATTACATATGCCTTTTTACTTGTTAGTTTCATTCTAATTTTCCTTGATTTAGCCGGTTGATAATTGGCAATCCTTACAAGGAATAAAAAAATTAATCAGGTAGCTGTTTTTCCAGGTTGCTGGTGCTGCTGTTACCATTCCCAGATTCTTCCCAGTTTCCATTGTTCTACTCCACAAAGAACCATTCTCTTTGTGAAATAATATGTTTCACATGTTGTCTTTATTACCTTACTGTGCAAATAATATTTGAATGTTAAACACAAAATAAGTTCCATAAATATGTTTTGGAGGGAGTCATATGAAGAGTTTTTCTTTCCCACTGGACAATCTATTTAATTAGGGTGAGACTCAGTTTCAGATGCTCTTCAGCGTAGTTCTTGCTTGAGAAAAATCTGTGTATTTTTTTTTCTATCATGACAGAGTATTTGTAGGCAGAATTCTGAATTACAGCCTTCCCCAAACATACATGCCTAGTTAGATAATTTTACTAATGTGCTTTTTTACCTTATGTGTAGAATTAGAGCTTAGTTCTTGGTCAAGGAGTAGAAAAAAACCACATATTCATTTTGCTGTTAGTTTAACTTCAAGATTGTAAATGTATGGTGTCACTTTCTGTCTGTGGGAAATTAAAAATACCAAACAGCAATCATTTCTTGTGCAGAGCATGAATTAAAACATGCTCTCCTGAAGAATGCTAATGAACCATAGTGCTACAAGCAGGTTGTTTCTTCAGAAACACATGGAAGCAGCTGCAAAGTAGAAACTCAGGTGTCTGTATTTGAAGAAATCTGCAAAGTAGAGGGAACTCAGGTGTCTGTATTTCTTATCCTCTGCTTAGCGGCTGAGACAAGTTTCAAATCTTTTCTCCTGATGTCATTAGAGACCTTTCTCCCATGTTTAGAGGTTGTATATACGAATGTAATTTCAGGCAGATAAAATGAGATCTTAAGACAGAAATAACATTTCCTGTTATTTGAGTAGTAAAACAGAAAAAGCTACTCTTCACCTTTACAGTCCTTCAATATGCAGTACACCCCACTGGAGGTTTTGAAAAGTTTTTTCATGAAATTTCTTGGTCTGTGTGGCCAGCATACCTTTCTAGAAATCTAGTTGTGTGTAACAGTTTAAAAAAAAAAAAATGCACTTCACTGTTGTCATTTAATTCTCACTTTAAAGTACGTTCCATGGTATTCTTTACCTTGCTGCTCAAACTCACCTAACATGGTAGCTTCACCATTTTAAGTACCTCAGCTTTAAAAATCTCTGCTTTGGGCTTGCTTTGACAGATTTTACATAAAGAGAAGGTGCTATATTATCACTATAAATAGTGATATCCAAATATTAATTCCTATTTACTTGCCAGTAAAGTGCTTAATATTTGATAGATTAAAATTACTAGAATAAGCTGGTCAGGTTATAAGACAAATTAATCTTAATTTTCACTGACCTTCATACTTGAAGGACCAGCCCTGAACAGCTTTGGCACCTGCAAACACTTGAAGGGCAGTCAAGTATATTAACTACTAACACAGTTTCAGCCCAATTTGTGCAAAGTCATGCTGTGGAGGAAAAAATTACCAGACCTTAAAACTGCTTGAATTTATCCTTTCTTTTAAGGTTCAGTGCATTTGCTAACATCTGTTCTCATGATTTCAAAACAGCAGCGAACAAGAAATTAGTTTCTTTGTCTCTAAAACGTCAGCACACTACCACCTATCCTCGTGACTGTTGATTACATAAAAGCCAAAACCACATCCAGACAGTACACTCCAAGAAAATAACATATTTAAATACATGTTTTGGATGAAAAACAAATTTAGCTGCACCCAAAATTAAGCATTTGCTGTATTTCCACGTGTACAGCTTCACAGAGGAAGAGGTTGAGAGCTGCTGTAGTACAAGGAGTTGGCCATCATGGAATCAGAAGAAGGGAGATTATTGGGAAAGTTGTGACGCTTGTTACCTTCTGAAATGCCCCACGTGTACTCTTTCAGAGTCTCAAGTCTTAGTGACAAGAAGAATTTGTGAACTTGTATTCATGAAAATAGAATACTTTGATTTTCAACGTTTTTTAAGTATATTTGTAAGTAAAGTAAGAAGTTCAAATGGATGAGAATTTGTTTCAAAATGTGAATTCCATGGGGTTTTCTTTCTTTTAAGAAAGTGGAATAGGAGCTATTGCAAGTGCTGTAAAAAGTTTTCAGATTACAGAAGTCTACTTCCACACTACCACGACAAAACTCGGGGCATCCCTGGAGCAGAGCTAAGCCCTGAGCTCCGGGGGCTCCTCTGTCCCTCGCCTCAGCTCAGGGACCCCCACTGCAGGGTGCCATTGCTTCACCTGTGCTGCCCACGATGTGTGGCCCCACGCCAAGACCTCTGCAGACACCATGAACCTTCTGCTCTTTCTGTAATACACAAGAGGGAGCTCTTGGTCACAACAACTTTCCTTCACTCCTCTCAGTTTTTGCTGAAAGCATATTCCAAGCCTAAGCTTTTCTTACTTTCAAATTGGCTCTTTCCGTTCAGTGATAAATGGATATTGGAAAGCTAAAAAAAAAAAAAAGATGCCTGTGGAAAGAAAGAAAGAAAGAAAGATAGAGAGAAAGAAAGAAAGAAAGAAAGAAGAAAGAAAAAAAAAAAGAAAAGCACGGCCGACAATGCAGGCAGACGCTGCGGCCTCAAGAAAGGACGTCTAAGCGATAAAAAAAAAAAAAAAAAAAAAAAAAAGTGACAATCTCAGCCATACGTAATGTAGGCGTAGCTCTCAGGAATGGGTGACAACACCCAAGGCTTATGCATCGGTCAGGCTTCCAGTTCAGCATCGAAAGCCTCAGATCACTTTAGGTACCAGAACTCCCTATATATAACAGACAGACATCTCCAGCAGTGAGCCTCACCAGCACCCACATCCTGAGCAGGGACCTGCAAAAACTGCTCCACGGGCAATGTCAGTGTGTTCTGACATCCGTAGCCAACATGGCCTGCTCTCGGCAATAGGCAGGAATTAATCTCTGATTAACATTCACAGCTCCCAGTCCTCTCAGGGGAGAGGTGCCTGCACCAGCCCTGTTACACAGCATGTAGCACTGGGGCGAGGCAGTAGGGACCATCCCCATTTATTCCATTTCTTTAGGACTTGGAGGGCTCAGGATGTGCAAAAGGCTGTTCTCTGGCTGAACCTGGACTTCAGGGAACTGCATGAAGGGAAGAGCTTTGGGGAAGGACTGAAAAACCTCAGGAAGAGACAGGCAATGAAAGGTTGGCTGCACTGAAGTATATAGGAACCACAAAAGATTCCCTGGCCAGAATCCAGGCATCCTTCCCACAGGACTCCTCTCAGTGGCTCACGTTTTGTTTCGGTTTGGTTTGTTTTTTCTCCTAGACATGGCTGAAATTTGATAAAGCTGTTACACTTACCTAGTGAAAGAAGGACTTGTTCTTTCGTATGTGCACTTTTATCCACTCAGGTTTAAGGTACCTACAATATGCTGTAAATCACTTAATAAAAATAGTCCACTCTTTACAACTATATGTGGTTAGTCTAACAAAAGTTATCATTCTCTCTACAGAAACTGTTTCAATTAAAGCATCTTAAGACATATTGTGGCTTCGTAAGTAATGGACAGGTTTTAAAAGACCAAGAACCCCTTTATGCAAAAATAATTCTCTATATTTCTCTTTTCTGTTACATACCTAAATGGTTCTTCCCCATTCATAGTAATCCCAGCTACTCATGCTCATGCTGTAGTTACACACTGAAAAATGAGTATGTTGGTCTGTTACATTCTGTCATGCTGTAATTATTGCTTATAAGCAGCAGTCAATTGAGCAAATAAAGCCTCTAGCATGACTGGCTCTCTAATAAAAATGCTAGGCTTAATATTTCCTGAGGGAAGCCATACAGAATTTCATGTAAGTGAATAAGGATACCCATCTGGTACGCTATCTGGCTACCCAAGTGTAGTCTGTTGATTAAAAAAACATGTGTCTTAAGCTTGGGTAAAAGAACACAAGATACTGAATATTTAAAAGATACCAGATAAGCGTTAGTATCTGAAGTATCATCAGTATTCTAAGCCAAAGGGAGTTTCCGCAGTTCCTCTTCAACTTAGCCAACGCAGCAACAATGTTGTTAATACCTTGGAAAACAAAATAATCAGGTGCACTGTGAATCAGCTGGCATTTTGTTGTGTTGCTTTTCTCATTTGTTCTGTATGCTTTGTAGCTTTTAAGATATTTGACATATCGGTACATTCAGGTATTCTTTCAGAAAATAGGAACATCTGGAAAAGAAATATATTATCAAGGTGTTTATAAATAGGAGTCCAAGCCTGGATGTGGCAATTTGTAACAGATTAAGTCTAGGCAAAGATCATCTGTTAAACAAATCAGGGGAAAAAAAAAGACATATAACAGTGTCACATGTAGATAACAGAGAAGAGAGAATCAAAGGTGTGGCTTGAGGTGGACTAAAAATGAGGAAAACAAGACTAAGGGGAAAAGCGAGCATCTTAGGTGGGATTAAAGATAAGAACAACAAAGCTGCTACCCAGGAGCTCATAGCTGTTGTAAAACTGCCTTGCTGTTCTGCAAAACAGGACACAGACACGTGAATGTGCATTTTGGGACTTACAGTTAGGTGAAGAAACATGGGAACTCTTTACAGTCCTCATTCTTCTCTTTTTAGCTGCAAAAGAAGTGAAGGGTCTGTAAAGTGCATATTGCAGCAAAAGTCAGGCTTATACAATTTTTATATGATACACCAAAGCAACAAAAACAGCTGTCAGATGAAGACTGGCTAGAAATGTTCAGAACTTGCGTGAGAGGTGATGAGATCTTCTAACTGATGGACAGGAGGGGTTGTCTGCATTGTCACTAAGAAAATGGAGGAGGGACGCTCTTTGAACAGTTGCGTAGAACGCTTCACAAACATTACGCTGATACGCGTGTGTCCAAAAAACCTTGGTTCTAAAAAGTCCCTCACTTTGTAGATTTGTGCAAAGACGTTATGGTCACCATCTTTTGGAATTGATAACACGAGGAGAAGTGGAAAAGAAGCAGGAAAATCCACAAAATTATTTGGCCTCTTGCACATCCACAAGAAGATGAGTAACATGCTGACTATTTTAGAGCACAGAGCAACCTTGGATTTCACACGATGAAATCCTGGTTGTGACAGAAAATAAGCTGTTGAATCATGTGTTCCTTATTTAGAAAGAAAAATTTATGTGCACACCATTTCTTTCACCCATTTATATAGAAAAAGCAACAGATTAATTCATTAATATAAAAGAGGTGCAAGAATACAGTGTCGCTCTCTGATTTGTTCCATAACTAGTCTGCATAAAGAAATACAGACATAGAAACCTTAGAATGATCTTATCCTCCTCTAAATCCAAACTTAATTTGCTGGAAATGTCGGAGAATCTGCTAGTGTAAGACTGGCAATGAAGACCTTCTGCCCAGAACACAGTCTTTCAGAAAATGGTTCTCTTTACTACAAACTGGCTCAGACTAGAAGCCTTGAAAAAAAAGCCTTACCTCAGATGCACAGAGCTTTCTCAGTGCAGATTGCTCAAGACTTTGGGCTGGCAGCCTGGAGTCAAAACTGAACAAAAGCCTGTCTGCCTAAGAAGAATTTATTTCCAACAACCTCTGTTCCACAATGGCAAAGCTCTGCCAGCCACATGAGGCACAGCAGGAGGAGGAATATAATCCAAGAGGAAACTTGGCTTTGTACCTATTACAGCCTTAGTCATCCTTTTTGAACAGAATTCAGCTGTCAGCCATGTGGAAGGCAAACACCTGCAAGGAAGTACAGAAACAGCTGGTAGTAGAGGTGATACTGCAAGCAGCATCTGCTGCGCTTTTTAGCAAGTCCTGCTGTTCTGCTAGATGGAAACAGTAATGCAAGTCCTGTCATAAAAACTAATGCACTGGGATGAATGAGGGCATCCAACAGGCAATTGGGGGAAAATTTGCTTTGAAAGAAAAGAAGAACAAGGATGCCATATTTTATAGATTGATCGTTGTTGTTGCAGTTCCTTATTGTATCTTGGGCACAGGGAAATAGTAACATTGATAGACAGTAAAACCTGCTCACTTTCTTCCTCGTAAGGCTTCTATCCCAGACTCATAGTTTTTGTTTCAACGTCCTGTAATTTCTCTGCTAATTATTTCGTCTGGCCCTTGAAAAAACATTTCCAAAGTCTTTGCTTAGATAATGCACCTAAACTTGAATTGTTTATTGTTTGTCTTTATAAGGGATACTATAAAGTCCATGGCACCTATCACAATGATGTAAAACAGGTAGCTATCATTAGGTTAATAGGTAACCGGGGTTTATACCAGTACTGACTATGAAACCAGAAAGATCTCCATGCTTGTGTTTTGAATTACGTATCGAAAGCTTTGATGGTGGCTGGTACTTAATCATAGACTTGGAAAGCTGATATGCTTGTGCCAATCTGCAAAATTAAATGTATACCCATGGCTGCCTTCAAAAGATCCCTCCAGTGACTTCTGCTGGCAGTTTTCCAAATACTTTGTGTCCCAGGAGCTCACAGGTTCTATCAGTGCAAAGACTTAATCTGTTTTGTTAGAGAAAGTGGCAAACAGAGAATCTGACAAACCTGGTCTGGTGTGAGACAGGCGTTTTAAAGCAGATTGGGGAGAATTTTCAAGTGGGTTGGGAGGGAAGCAAGACCAAGAACGTAAGGGTTTGCTTCAAAAGTTAGGTTTGCTCATGGGCAGAAGAAGAAAGGTTAAGACACTATTGAAGATGAGAGAGGCTATAGCAAAAGTCAGTCTGCTAGGGCAAGGTACTTATTCTACATTCTTGAGTGCTTGTAGAGCTTCTTGGTGACAGGAACTGCAGTTGTTCATTTTTCAACTTCTTTTTACAATTTATGATACTATTACATATTTTCAGTACAAAAGTAAGATAGCCTGAAAGCTGACTTCAGTGTAAAAGTATGTAATAAATAAAGCTGTATAGAGAAATAAAAAGCAAAATTCTGGCTTAATATTAAAATATAGTTTTAATTTGCTTTGTGGGATTTTGACAAGGACTTTTTCTACATTAGATAAAACAGGAAGCTGACACGAAGAAACACTGCAGAGAAAATGAAGTATTTCAAGGGATTCAGGGGCTTAATTCAGAATACTGATTCCATTTTTGAAAGCCGTGTGAGCCTGCATTTTAATTCCAGAGGACTTTAAAAATTGTACCTGTTATTACATTGCAAAATATTGATGTTGATATTAATGAAGTTTGTAGAATGAGGCTGTATGGAGGTTGCAATGAGTTCATATTTTATGGAATCTAGGTGCTCAGAGTATACATTCTGCTCATTTGTCTAAATTAGAATTTATGTCTCTGGGTTAACATTATTACTAACTAGTGAGGACTATAAATTCTAGGGCTGCTTCTGCAAAAATTATAGTGATCATCATTACTGCAGTCTGAAAGTCTGAACACCAACACGTGGTTCTGGTGACAAAGAAAGTAGGTAGTTTCTTTCATTCACAGATACCCTTTGCATTTGTACATTTTTAATATACTAGAGGTTGCAAAAAGTGGGAGAACATGAGAAAATAAAAATACTCAGTTTCCTTCCTGGAATAGTAAGCAGGTCCTGTATTTGCATTCGTGAAGCAACCTTGAGCTTGGACAAGTGATAAAATTAAAACTGAGACCATGAGTAGTACATAACAATAATCATAACAGTATGTTTACAAATTGGAGAGGGAACCTTTACAAAATTACTGGATTTTTTTGCCAAGGTATATATCCTTTCCTTTTCAAACATGTTGCTATGTCTCTGCAGTTTATCACTAGTTGTTGATCATTCTTTACTTTCTGTGTCTGTCAAAGGAAATATATGCATTTCTTCCTTGTGTTTGTCTATTCAGAACATTAGCCATAACTTAGGAAGAAGAGGAATCCAACATGTCTGTCTTCAGCAAGACTTTTCCATTTTATCAGTGTTACATAGAGAGTAGAGGAAACTCTTTAGAACTGAACTCATCTGTCCAAGAAAATAAAGCAATACAAGGAGAGATAATAAACATATTCTTTTTCCTTTCTCTAGAAATAGCTAATTCTTTTACTGTTAGATCAGTTCTTCCCAGTCCAAAAAGATCATCTACTTGAGTGTGGAGATATCCGAAGTTTACCATGGATCAATACATAATACCTCTTACTGAGCTGCCTGATCTTCTGTGCACCTGCACTTACAGGTCGCCCAGCTGAGGGCATCACATTCTGTCCTCTGTTATTTCTGCAGTAGGACACAAATGTTACAACTCAGCACATTTCTTAGAGAATAAAAAGGTGAACCAGCTAACTGGGTAGAGTGTCATTACAGACAAGAATTACAGCACTGAGCATGATACATTCAGCTGTAGGGCAGCAGCGTCTCAAAAATAAAGGTGTTCTCTATCTTGTTTTCACATTAGTAGGTTTTAAAGTTGCACATTCATACAATTAGTCATTTGCTGTGATGATTAAAATAGGAAGCATATGCAGTTACATAATGGGAAATATGTGGTTGCAATTGCTAAATCATTTGCACCTGTGCAAAGGGAGTGCAAAAGTGGAGCACATGCTTGCCTTGCAAAATGGAAATACTAATAAAAGATTGGGAAATAGATGTAATCAGAAATGGTGAGTTTGAGCAAAGGAGGATCCTGCATTGCATATTTCTTTCAAAACTAGGTGACTGGGAGCAGTGATTTTATAGACTGGTGTACCTAAAGATCTCTCTCTTAATTTGTGTTACAACATACTCATATGTATGCTTCTAAAGTTGAGAAAGTATTCCTTCCCACTTTCCCCCTCACAAAGAGAGAAAGAACCACTGTCTTTTTGGACAACAGAAAGCATTAGTACAGCTAGCAAAGAGGGTGATTATTTACTTTAATGGAAAAACACAGATCACCTGTTCTGAGACTCACTTAAGCAAATCAGTTTCCAATGTGACGAGATGCTATACGAAGAAAGATATGTTTGAGTATGTAAGGTATATTCACACCTTACATTTATATATATACACCTATTGATATATAATATTTACCTTCCTGAAATTCCTCTACAACTTAGCTATATCATTCGGCTAGTCTTCCAATGTATCAGGTGTAAGACCTCTGAGGGTTAGTGGCTCTTCCATCCTGTTGATAAAATTTTTGCAGTTGTTACTCCATGCCTAGAAAAGATGTACAAAGCTTTCTTTCAAAACTTTAAAACCCTTGTTCTCCCCCATTTTTTTACTCCCGTTTAGGCAGAGGTGTTCGATTCAAAAAAAGCAGTAGTGCTGAAAGTAGAGTACGAAGGTTATGTGGTACCATATACTTTAGAAAGCTCAGTAAAAAAATGCCAGTGATTCAACAAGCTGTGGGTGAAGTCCAGGCTGTAAATTAAGTCAGTGGCAAAATTCCCACTGACACCCTTAGGCCAGATTTTCTCCCTAAATACCCAGTAGGTAACCTGAGACATAATGCCTTTAGGTATTCACTGCAGCAACAAAGCAATAGTTGCAGCATTACAGGGGCAGATTGGAGCACAGCACTGAGACACAGGTTAGTCAAGAGCCTTAACTCAAACTTTGATTTTATCTGCTTGTCAAACAAAGGATCACCTGTACTATAGCTGCACTCTGCCAGCCAATTAAGGTCAAAGAAAAGGTTTTTGTAGTGCTTTAGATTAGATTGCTTACATTCTATTTAAGGAAATACACAAGTAATAACTATGTAAAATTAAGAGTTTGTCCTTCGCATCCCTCCTTCTCTATCCTGTAAGTGAAGAACACGAGGTTCTTGTGTCCTGCAGCACCAGGCCTGAGAGAAGCCATGAAGTTTGTTTGTAAATTAGCGTATCATCTGCGTTATTTCACTTCAGAAATTAAGACCCTCTTTATTGCGTGAGTCCCGAGCATGAAGAACAAAGGAAATAGTGACTCCACAACCAAGAAGAGCAAAAACTGATTGGGGAACAGAAAAATAACTGTTGTTAGGTTATTCAAAATGTTGGGTTGTTTTTTGTTTGGGTTGTTGTTGTTGTTGTTGTGGGTTTGGTTTTTATTTTTCTAATTGCTATTTAGGAACTCATGGTGATACCCTTTTTTCTTCTGAGTAATTGTTGAGTAAGCTCCCAAGGCCAGTGTTTATACCTTACACTTTTCAGGGTGGAACAACAAACATCCTTCCACTCCCGTTTCAAACCTCTCTAATAGTTAATTTTCTGACCCCTTCTGCAGCCATATGGATGCAATATCATCCAACAGTCATTGCCTTCTAGTGCTCCATGTGTACCTAGCACATCTACAGAAAAACAACCTTCCAAATTGCTGGTGATCTAGACAACAGTCATTTTCCCCAACTAAAACTCTCCAGCCTGTTTCCAATGAAACACTGTGCTCGTGCACACAAAGCGTGCATTTGTGCTGATTAAGCGCCGGGTTTTATCAGCAGGGTGTGCACAATCAAGCATATTTGTCTCAAATACAGTAGCATAGATTGGTTTACTCAGTTAAAAGCTTTGATCTGGCAACTACAGATATTAGGTGGAGCTAAGGGAATCCATAGTGCTTATGGATCCTGGTTTACTTTGGCCTCTAGAGCATTATGCCAAGGGTAGGCAGGAATTTCTTCACTGACACAAGCATTTAGTTCCTGAGAGCAAGAGATGTCTTCTTCCTCCTAATAGTTTTGCTTCTTCATATGACCTTCCTTTGTTCATCTGACACAAGTACACTTCTAAGTTATCATTATGCCACATGTAACTACAAAATTGACAAGCATCCCTGTCCGCCTCAACTGGAGATTAAATACTAGCTGCAAGCTGTAGGAGCTTCAGTGAGACATACTCAGAAAAGGAATACTGCCCTTATTCAGGGGCATAAAATTTGCTTTCAGGTTTCATCTTTTCATTGGGTGGATGAAGCCAAAAGAGGTAGTCATCAAAGACAGCACATATATTTTTAAAATATCCCTTTAAGATGTGCCTGCCGCTCTAAGAATGGGAAATAGTCAAAATATTGTGTTCTGTCCAAAGAACTGCTACAAAGGTAATATGAAATTTTTATGACCATTAACTTGAAACCAGTGCGATGATTTAGCTATAATCCTCAAAATTACTGATCAACCTTTTTCACCTAGTCAGCTATTTGCTGTGATGTGAAATGAGGAAACAGTTGCTTGGATGAGATAAACAAGCAACTTCTTATCATTGCAAAATTGAAGTGTGCAACTGCACAAGAAAAGTAGCTTCTTATATTCTGTTTTTATCAGTTACCACATGTCATATTGTTAAACTCCATCTTGCCATTTCTGTATTCCCACTTTGTGTTACTTTAAAAAAACAAAACAATTATCCTTCCTGCCCACCTTTTTTTTAAAAGCATTTGCCACATTCCCAGCTGTTACAAGAAATTTAAGTGTACAGATTGGTTTACTCAGGTGTTTTGGCTAACAAAGGTCAAGAGGATTGGGTTATAAATATGTAAATCATTAATTGTAGTGTGTGTTCCTTTTACCGTGTTGCTGAAAATTGCACAGGAGAACAGAGACCAAATACTTCCCTATAAGCTGCAGTAGTTTTCCCTGTGTGCCAGAGTTAACCCTGCCCTGGTGCAATAAGGTTGCTGCTCAGTTGTAGTGTCTCCTTCTGCCAGACACTTGAACATCCAAAAAGAAATAACACTACATAGAGTTTTTCTGTGATTGGAATCCTTGCTTTTCTGGGAGAACAGAGCCTTGGTTTAAAGTGCTATAATATCAAATAACGTAAGGGTGTCAATCTGCCATTTTATCAGGTGCTTCGATACACATACATGTTTATAACAGCAAGGGACTTGAAGCAGATCTGGGAGCTCATCGCCAGAGCATTTAACGTGTGAACACTCCCACTGAGTTAAGTGGGAATGTTTCTTAGCTTAAAGTGAAGTTTGTGATTTATTAGTGTCTATATTGCTGTCTATCTGCGTATATGGTAAATAAAAGCCTATGTCCCAAAAATACACTTGTAAGTTATGGGTCAAACCTATTGCTATTCCAGTGTGGTACCCTCTGAGGGCAGACATTAGTTGTGGGGTACAGACCGAGGATCTAGGGCAGATCCCAGCTGGTGCAGTCCGTGACTTTTCAAATTACAGTGTTTAGTCACCAAGTGCATTCATACATTCTTAAGGGTCAGTCTTGGAATAGCAGTGACGGGGCAGTGTCGCAGTCAAGCTTAACATGCTCCATTTCTGAGTGGAAGTTTGGACATACTTTGGGGTTCTAAAAAAGGGTAGACTGTCCCCCCTCTGAACACAGCTGTGAAGCTCAGGCTGAGGCAGCATCTCAGAAGGGCTTCAGGGATTGCAGACTGGCAAATCCAGACCAAAGAGCAGGCTTGGACTGCACTGAACTGATACTGTAGATGTATCCAGGGTATGCAACACTTGATGCGTGTGCTTCCCATTACAGACAAGGGACCTCCACCAACAGCTAGCGCTGAATAGGAAACTTTTAGTACGCAAATTCCGTCTTACCAGCAGCAAAATTAGTGCTCAAGGAGAACTTGGAAAAGCAAGCAATGAAAGCTTATAGAAGAGGCAAAAATTGCGAAGTATCTAGCTCTGAAAAAGGATGTGTAAGAGCCAGTAGTGAGAGCCGTGCTAATGTTTTGGCATCTAAATGCAACCAGCAACCTTTGACTTTATGCCAGTTCAGCACTGGGTGTGAAAGTCTTGGCAGTTTGCCTCGACTTCACAGCATTTTTAGGTCTGGAGACAGAGAGAGAGAGCAGAAACCTGAGTATTCAGAAGATTTTATAAGTCTTGTTTCTGTTTCTCTTTTATACTTACAAGAAGCTATTCATGCCTTTGGGGACTATGGAGGATCTAACTCTCAAGGATCAGGTTAGGGAAACAAATCACATCCCCCATTTCTTTAAAAGTGGTATCTAGAAGTATTAAACTGCATTTTTTGTTCCCTTTACAAAAAAATATTTCTTGTCAAGGAAGGATATTATCAGATGTGATTTTCAGCAAGTGAGCTATCTTTCCAGTTTGAAACACCAAACTTCCTTGTTAAGAGACAGGAATTTTAACGCCTTCCCCTCTCCCAGAAACATCAGAACTGCTTACTGGAAACAAATGGTCACGGCTCCTAAAAAAATATAAAAAGTAAAAATAGAAGAATCTTTATTTAATTATTTAATTTGTATTTGCACACAAATACACTACACCATGATGCTTAACCTGATGCTTCAACCAAAGCAATTTTAGATTCATAGGGTGCTTTTCCAATTCAGTGGAATAATTTTCCTTGTGCTTGCAGGTGTGAGTTTACCCAAGTCAGACGAAAGTACTATATAAGTATCTAATGTATGGTATAAAATCAGAAGTCCTCTCACTGATTAAATAACCCTGTTTCGAAAAGTTTAAGTTAACAGGAGCAAAAGTATCTTTGAGATTTTGATAGTGATGAATTTTGCTGAGAGGTCTTTTGCCTGTCTGCTGCTAAAGGCAGCAGTCGTCCTCTCACTCAGAACTGTGTGTGGAAGGAGAGGGAGGGCAGGTTGTGCTTCCTGGCATTGCTGCTGCAGACCTTTGCAGCAGAAAGCCCTGTCAGGCAGAAGGGGAGATCTAGAAGCAGCGGGGTTAGCAGAGGCAAAGCCTGCTAACCTCAGGTCACCAGCATGTGAAAGGATTCCACCCGTCCCTTCCTTCTTTGCTTATATTACCATACAGTCACGTACACTGATTTCAGTGCCTGTAGTGCCAGCTTTTATTGCCGTCATCTTCTCCCATGGGCAGCACAACCCACAAATTTGCTACTTCGGTTACTCCAGCATCACTTTGGGAACCTCAGTGCCAAGCATGACCACCTTACTTCAAAGTAGTGATCCTGTAGGAAGATATTGTGGCAACTGTTACAGGCATTACTGAGAGCAGTAGCATACCCACAGTCTGCCAATACACATGCCTGTTTTTTCCCACGCTGGCTTGGGAGAAGGAGGCAGAGCAGCAGGGACGTTCATTTCTCCACGTTGGCAAATCCTATATACCCTGTTTTGTACTATTCATGCTGATTTGTTCCCCTGCATGTCTTGAATAGGATTAACAAATAGAGTTTTTCCTTTAAGCTCCGGTGAACTTTACTAAGATACTCGGAAACTGCGTCAGAAGTTTTAAATAGTCTTTCTCACTGGTGGTTCTCTTGGCACCATAATTTCTTGTCTTAATAGAGGCACTGACACTTTGTCAGTGACAGTTCTTGTTCTATATCACCATCAGAGTGTGTGACATATTAACTTTCAAACAACCTAGAGGTTTTATTTGCTGTCGCAGATCTCTTTAAATATTGACCTCTTTAAACATTAAACATTACAGACAAACACCCCAGAATTGATGATGCAGAGATTGCAAAATAAATTACTGTTTAAACCGTGGAATGTGCAACATGACAATTCAGAGCAGCTGTCAGGGCCACCTCCAGCTACCCTCTGGAAAGTGCTCTCACCCGCTGCGATAATGGTGCCAACAGTGGTTTCAGACTTATTTCAGGAAGCATTATTGTCAAATACGCATACTGATGAATGGCTTCAATGACTCCAAATCAATCTCTAATTGTCTGTCCTCTGATCCGTGGAGTTATAACTTTGTGGAAGATAAAGTGTCGTTGGTCATTGGGGCACACCAAAAATGAAAGTATATGACTCAAGAGGTTTAAAACTTCAGTAGTGAGGCTTGTATCTCAGTAATTTCTTCTCCAGGTAAAAATTTATTGGTCAGATCTCTGGTTGTTGAAATCACTTTGGCATTTGTGTCTGTACTGCCTCAGGGAGCTTGCCCAGCTCCAGTTTCAAGTCCTTTGAGTCAAACACCTTGCCTGAAGAAGACAGCACAAATTCTAAACCATTACCACCCCTTGTCTGAGTTTTCCTGCCAGTTCTGTCTCCTTTTCACTACACTTGAAAAAATAAGAAACAGCTGTTCTCTGGCAAGCCTCAGAAGAGTGTAAACAATGCCATAGTTATATGCTATACACCAGATGAGTTTTACTTCAGCTCAGAAATAATTCTTTTGCGAGCAAGCTTACCTCTAATCCCGCAGGAAGAGTTTTAACAAAGGAAGAATTCACAAGACCATACCCAGAATGTGCACTTATTGCAGATGTACAACTTACGACCTGTCTTCAGGAGAGAGTGAAAAACCATGCTTCTACACTGCATTTTAGGTGAGACCAAGAGTGAAACTTTGAAGCAAACCTCCTGATTTTTTCCCACATACCATGCTGCAGGGAGGTCTTGAAGCCAGAAGACGTGCCCCTGGAGTGCTCCAGCCACTAATGAGTTTTCCATTCACAGGTCAGACCAGAACCAGGCTGAAGTAAAACCTACTGAAATTAATATATTGTGGAATACCCAGTCCTCAGCACCGATTGTTTTACTCTACAGATACACTCCTACTGTGTTACCCTGTTGTCAATATATACATAGTGCAAACGATCTTCTGATATTCAGAAAATTCATAAATGAATGGACAAATGAAAAAATAAAAAACAAAGTAAAGCAAAAGAAATGGTCTCTGGTTAAAAACTGAAATGTCACTTCTGTATAGTGCTTTTTCTTCTGCTACTGCAAAACATGCAAGGGAAACACCAAGAGCCAGGGCTTCCAGCCACAGGCAGGATTAAGGCTCAGATGGTTTAGGTCTCTGTTACTTCATTGAGTTCAGCGGACAAAATATCTACACATCCCAGATGATGGTCTAGACAAAAAGTCTTTTGCTATAAGCACTGACTGCAAATTCCAAACTCAAGGATGGATTTTAACGACTTGTCCTGTTTTTGGCTGGGATAGAGTTAATTTTCTTCATAGTAGCTAGCATAGTGCTGTGTTTTGGATTTAGTACCAGAAGAATGTTGATAACACACTGATGTTTTTAGTTGTTGCCAAGTAGTGCTCAGACTACTCAAGGACTTCCGTGCATAACAAGCTGGGAGTACAGCACAGCTAGGACAGCTAACCCAAACTGTCCAAAGAGGTATTCCATACCATATAATGCCATGCTCAGGGGGGTTAGTCGGTCGGTCGGTCGTGGGGAGACTGCTCGCTGCTCGGGGACTGATCGCGACTCGGGGACTGATCGTGGCTCGGGACGGGCTGAGCATCGGTCGGCGGGTGGTGAGCAATTGCATTGTGCATCATTCGTTTTGTATATTCTGTATATTCTGTTATCATTCTCATTATTATTATTATTTTCTCTTATTAAACTGTCTTTATCTCAGCCCTCGGCTCTAACCTTTTATTTTCTTCCCGATTCTCTCCCCCATCCCACTGAGGGAGGGGGGGAGTGAGTGAGCGGCTGCGTGGGGCTTAGTTGCCAGCCAGGTTAAACCACGACACAACTACAATAAGAATACTATGCCAGGACAGATAACAAGATCTACCCAGCTATTTGCTGCTCTTCATTCCAAGCCTCCAGTTTTACTACATTAGTGAGGACCAGCTGGAAGGATCCCTGGTGCCAAGGTGAGAGCCATGGGAGACAACAGCTCCGTCCCACACAGCTCCACAGAACACAAGCCCAAATCCTACACTTTAGGTTTCCCTTTGGGTGCTAGATGTTTCTGTACGTATCCCTCCACGTGCATATATTCTCAGCTCAGGCAGTGTTTAGAAATTATTTCTGCCTCAGAAGTTTACATTTGTTTCCTCCCATTTGAGCAATCTTGCGTTGATCTGCTTTGAGTTAAAAACATGGGTTATACCTCATAATTTTAAGGAGGTTTATCCCAGCCTGCTTTCTAGCTAGCAGTATTGCCCTCAGCAGATGCTGCATGCTAGTTCTCCACCTAAAGATTCACATTTGTATCTTAAATTTACAGATCCTATTTCTAAATGAAGATTGATATGGTGAAAAAGAATCTACCCGGAAGAATCTCTTTCTGTTTGGGAGAGAGATCCCTCCTTGGCACCCTGCTTAGATGCCTTCCCCATTCACCATTTGTCAAAGATACTGGGGTTGCACCCATCTCCCACATTTCCAGTGCTGCTAGTTCTTGGTGTTTCGGAGAATTACTTTCTTTTCCCAGTGACCAAAGAATTGCAGACCTTCCTACCAAGTGCACCTGGAGATAGGTGACATGACTGCTACGAAGGGAATGTTGTTGAGTGTACATAAACCGGAATTTTACTGGGGCTAGTTGAATTTTAAAATCTAAGTGGAAGGTTACAGTCAGCTGAACTGACCTTAGAGGACCTACAGATAAAAGACACAGGTTAATTCAGGTGTAAATCTGTGCAGAAAGGCATAGCAGTGGGATGACTGTCCAAAGGGGAACTGTTGATCTAACTTTAGGTAAGTGCTGAAAATTATTTTCCTGAAAACATAACAAATCTGGAATAGACTTATGCCCTTCCCAAGGGGATTAACTGATATGCAAAAGATGCCAGATGACTAAAAAAACCCCCAAAATTGTTGTATATCAGCACAAAGCAGTTTATCCTGTTAAAACAAAACAAAACAAAACAACTTTCCCACAAACACAGGGCCTAGGACACAAAGCCTTGGGTTTTATTTTCATGGGAGGATTTGGACTCCCAGCCACCTCTGAGACAGACAGCAGTGGTGCTGCCCTTGAGTCTGCTAAATATTGGATGACAATTCTCCTTCCATCTCTGGTGGAAGTTAAAATCCAAGACAAGTTACAATAAAACCAGCAGATAAATTGGCAGCTTTAGCCAATGTGCCCTTTAATCCAAACAAGTCTCAATATTCAATTTTGCAAGTGTGATTGTGCAACTCAAGATAACTGCTCCACTTCTGTCCCACTGCTCTTTAGTTAGCTTTTTTAATGTTTTCCACAGAACACGTCATTGAGACTATCCTATACAGATGATATAAACTTATACATATGAAAAATACTTTCTTTGTCTATGTGAGGCTCTTCTTTTCCTACTGCCTCTTAGAAAAACTGCTTCTCTTTCTTTACCTCCATCACTGCTGTCTGCACTTTACATTCAGAAAGACTTTATTGCAGGAGTAACAGCCTCAGTGGAGTCACTCATGGAGGACAAGCAAAACATCTCAGAAGCTGGCCAGCAGTTCAGTGATTTGTTTTCCTGTCTTTTAACCTATGAATAGTTCCAGTCATCCCTGTAAAGTCAGGGACATGCTTACATGACTTAATTGAATTGGGTCATTACACAGAAAATTACTTTATCTAAGCCTGACTTACCTACTGCTTTCTTCTGGTGCTACCAGAGTCAGGCTGAGCCTGTGACACCAAGTGCAATCAGCATTTAAAAAAGGAAACACCACAAACTTGAATACTGATTCTTCCAAGTAGGGAAATCACTCAACTTGGGGAGCTATTTGGCGGAACTTATAATATATCAGATCTGACTGAAGATCTGGAAACCGGTGTCTTGCTAATGCCTTTGAAAGGGAAATGCACTCAAGATGAATACAATGACGACTGCAAATGCTTCATGAATGTGAATAAAAATGCAACCAACCAACTCACACAGCTGAGAAACGCTTTTCTAAGGCACTAAGGCACACAGCTGCACTGTTGGGCTGCCTGATGGTCAAATCTCAGAACACAAGCTTTCCTCCACCTGACAAAGAGCATTCAATTTTAAAGAGTTTATATGGCCAGCTTTCTAGCTGCAAAAGGCTGTTGAAGCATTTCAGTTTTGTTTTTCACACACCGTCAAAAGATTTTTTGTTTTGGCTTGTGTGCTTTCAGAGGCACAACAGGAATATTTACAAAGGCACTATTCATGTCAGTATTTAACTGTTGATTGACAGCTCTTCTTCTGCGTGCTGATGAAAGCTTGCTGAATTGTAGCTTTGGCTGGAAGGAGCCGACAGTGAAATTGAACACCTCTTCTTCAATCCCAAATATCTGCAAATCTAAAGGGTCTTTTGTTGAAAGAGTACAGAGCTTCAGAAAGCCAGGCAAGAAAGGAAAATAATTCTTTTTTCAGGTCATTCCTTGTGCTTATTACTACAGAGTCCAACTCTGACCCCTGAACTCAGAGTAGATATTTCTACCATCCTCATCAGCATGCCATCTGACAAGGGGTTGTTAGCTTCTGTCAGGTGCTCTGTTTCCTCCCACAGCAGTTCAATGAAAGAAGGACAAAGTTAAAATTACTGGCTGATCTTATGTTTAAAATACCTATGGCAGAAAAAAAGAAAAGCTGAGGAAACAGACCTTGTTAAGTAATGAGATCTTGTTTTCTGTACATGTCACTGGAAACTTTGCCTTTTAAAGGCATGAGTCAAAAACTTTAGGAGTAGGCATGTATTTTTGGTTTAATGTCTTTTAACAAAAAGTAATTTCAATGTTTTTAAGCAGTATTTATGCACAATTGTCTACTAAAAGAAATTCAGCAAAGTTTCCATAAAACAGCTGCCACTTTTATCTTTTTCTAATATTTTTAAATCTCCCCTTTTAAAACACTCAGCTGAGTAGCGCAAGACAAATGTGCTGGACTTTGTCTTTCAAATACATGGAAACAACTTGGCATTTGCATGGGTCAAGATACTTAAAAGAGTTTCCATTTCAGAGGTGGACTTTTTGAATGCTCATACAGCAAGTGAGACAGCATCAGCCCTAATATTCTGCAGTATAAGAATATACCGGGACTAAGGGGTAAACATCTACATTAACATTTGAATTGTCTCTCTAGTATGAGAAAGATTTATGTAATTTAATGTTTCAGAATATTCTGTCACATCAAGCAAATGTGAAATTATCAGATAAATATCAAGATGATTATTTTTAAAAGTGAGGAAGACAGTAAAAAGAGGAGAAAAGCAGCAAAAAGAGAATAGCAAGCTCTTCGTATATGCAGATTTCCTATCCAGCATTTTGACAAAATTTTGTGTGAGGTTTTGTTCTCTGGATGCCCAATACTTTCGCCACTCTCTTAAGTGTGTAAACTCTGAAAGAGAATGTGCTGGTTTTGGCTGGGATAGAGTTCATTTTCTTCATAGCAGCTGGTACGGGGCTATGTTTTGTGTTTGTGCTGGAAGCAGGGTTGATAACACAGGGATGTTTTAGCTATTGCTGAGCAGCGCTTACACAGAGCCAAGGCCTTTTCTGCCTCTCACCCCACCCCACCAGCGAGTGGGCTGGGGAGACACAAGGACCTGGGAGGGGACACAGCTGGGACAGCTGACCCCAACTGACCCAAGGGATCTTCCAGACCATATGACGTCATGCTCAGCATAGAAAGCTGAGGGAAGAAGAAGGAAAGGGGGGACGTTTGGAGTGATGACATTTGTCTTCCCAAGTCATCGTTATGCGTGATGGAGCCCTGCTTTCCTGGA
This sequence comes from Egretta garzetta, assembly GCF_000687185.1. Taxonomy (NCBI): domain Eukaryota; kingdom Metazoa; phylum Chordata; class Aves; order Pelecaniformes; family Ardeidae; genus Egretta; species Egretta garzetta. The sequence continues at coordinate 2,459,493 of NW_009258966.1, read as the reverse complement.
GATGGTCATGGAAGCAGGGAATGAATTCTTTGTTCTGCTTTGCTTGTGCATGAGGTTTTACCTATTAAACTGCATTTATCTCAACCCATGAGTTTTGTCACTTTTCCAATTCTCTCCCCCATCCCACTGGGGGAGTGAGCAAGCAGCTGTGTGGGGCTGAGTTGCCGGCTGGGCTTAAACCACAACAGAGAGCACATTTGTCTCAAGAATTTTCACCTATCAGGTATTCCTCCATTACTTGATGCAGAACTTTCTTGCTCTTCACATTCTTTTAAACTTCAAAACACATTAGACAGAAGATCACTGTGGCAGTCAGGCAGAGGGAGCCTTATGTCAGCTTTTCACACAGTCTATCCTAATAGAGGAGGTGTTTTCTCCCATTACCTAAGAAAAGCTGCTTGTGTCATCAGCCTCCTGATAGTCAGCATGTCTATGGTTCCCTTTGCAACCTTGCCATCAAGCCTTCATTTGAAACTGCTATTTTATATTGTTCTATCAGCCTTTTATCATGACCTTAAAGACTGCATTTCTTCAATTATTGATTTCAGTCTTGAAACAAAAATCAGTGACCATTTATGGACAAGATTTGGGGAGACAATAGTAGAAGAAGAAAACTTTGAGTAGAAGGGATAGATTTAAATAGCTTTTTGTATTCCACTTTTACACTTTTTCATGTAACAGCTTCAACCAGTAAATCTTATAAAGGAGAACTATTTTAAATGCTTTCAGAGGAAAATCAGGAAAATGGCCCTGCCAAATAAAATGAGAACTTTGCCTGAAGCTATGCAGCCATCATTTTGGTAGGGCCTGTGTACATGAAATACCCCAAAACTAAAAAGAAAAAAAAGGAAACCCAACAAAACTTTTTAAGAATTCAGAAAGGAAATTCTTTCCCTGTATATAAAAGGAAGCCTCTTCCAGCCCAAGCTCTTTAAATGAATATTGCCTTACAATCCTTTCTTTTTACTTCATATGCATCTGAAGTCTTGTACATACATATCTAAATACGTAGGCATGTGTATAGACATCAACATTCTTTCAAATCCAATTTTTCCTAAGTTTTTTTGAAATTTAGCCTATTCCAACACTTGACTCCTAGGTTGCTGCAGGAAAGGACTATTCTAACATCAGAAGCACACTGCCAAATTCAGTACAAGAGCCTTAAAAATTCATAGTAAACTGCACAAAATGGCTTCAGAAATGCATAACCTGTTTTATCAGCATAATGTGAGCTCTGTCATAAGCATTAATGTATTCTAAATAGAACCATTCTGTGGTGCTTTCACCTCAGTAGTAGCTGTGGCCAGGTGAGCAAGGCTGTCTTACAACTTCTAAACCCTCATAGTCTCTTTTTGCCAGTAAAATGGATTCCTCTCTTCCCTGTGTCTGTCCCAGTTCTTCTTCTAAAACTACCTAGAAGTTTGGTCCAGGTTGTCCTTCTGGACAGCTTTTTTCACCTGCATTGTTGCAGATGTAGACACACTATATGTAGACATAAACCAACAGCTGATCTGAACTACTTTAATTTGTTATTGTGCGTATTTATTCTCTGTCATACAAATGTTAAATACTACCCCAAAGAGCAAAATGGACTGGAAAAATACTTTGGTGCCTCGTCCAGGAGCAATGAGTGCAGTTCCTCAGAACACAACAACCTCTGGTAGCTTTGAGCAAATGATTCTTCTTCCTTTGCCTAAGGTTTTTGTCTCAGAAACTGTGTAGTAATATTTCCTTTCCCCCAAAACTTTTCCTATTTTTATCTTCAGACACTGTAAGCTCCTGGTGCAGGAAACTTCTTGCTGGGTGTTTGACTGGAACCAGAATGAGAAAACTCTGCCTCACCTTCAACTTTTTGTGCACTTTGTTGGAATGAAACTAACATAAGTGCTAAAAATACTCGGCCAGTTCTGTTGGGGCCATTCAAACTAACATTACTCTTTGGCTGTTTTCAGCTTTTCCTCATTGTGCAAGATGGTAGTTTTAGATATGTTATTGCTAAAATAGTTTAACAGTTCCTCTATAAACATAACTAGTTACCATCTAAACAGCTGAAACACCATTTTTTCATGAGGTGCCTGGCTAGGGGGAATTTCCTATAAGAACTGACATAATACTTCTGCTTGTGAAACAGACAGACAGGGTCACCTATGTCATCCCTGGGCTGTGCTGCAAAGGAATATCTTTGTGTCAACAGGTCGATATGACCTGTCCTCATCATTGATGCAAAAGTACTGGCAAGTTTGGAGAACTGCAGTTGGCAAAGTTAGAAGTTATCTTTGTGACTTTCACTTGGGGTCGAATGACGGGAACAGACACCTCACTTTAGACAAGCAAAAGAAAAGGAAAAACAAGTTTAAAATGGACAATGTTTTTCACATATCCTCTACATCTAGCAAAAAGCAAAGACTAATACCTATTCTGACTGAAGGCCAAATGCTGAGCCTTGGCTGCATATGCTTGGCTCTCATTGTAATCAGCAGG
>NW_009258966.1:2450115-2456643 GCF_000687185.1 Egretta garzetta | reverse complement strand
TCCATGTGAGTATATCGAAGGTCAGAACTGAACCCTGATTTGAGCTCAGATCAATATAACCACGTGATTTCACCAGCTCCACCTAAGTGTAATAAAGTAGAACTTAAGCCATCATATCACTGATTAATGCATTTCATGTTTAAGTCAAGATACAGAACTTTGTTTAAATAAATGGCAGTTCAAGGAAATGAAAGTCAATGTAAACCAAATGAATGCATTGCTATACAAAATGTAAAAAAACCAAGCCATTCATCAGAGTGTATCATAATTATTCTGAGTGCAAGACAGTAAATCTGAAGGACTACGAGATGTGCTAGGAAACCAGGCATTAAAGCTGCAGAAGGAGAAGCAAGTGATGGGTGGATTTAAGTCAGACATGTCACCTCAACTACAGTACACAAGTTTAAAGTACAGCAGGCAATCTTTATCCTTAAGTGCTGATGAGAACTGGACAGTTCCAGTTGGATCCAAAAAGAAAGTACACAAGCTGTTCTCCAGTCCTTCTGCCCCTGAAGAAAGGAGCATTTTCCCTTTTGAGACTCCTACTGCCTTGAATTAGCTTTGCATCCTCTCTTTCGTCTGTCCCCCTCAGAGCATGAGACTACATGACTCTTCTCTTGCAGAACATCACAGTTTTCATTCCACCCTCTGTCTTGGCTTAGGAAGGTGACTACGTGAAGCACAGGCTCTGATGTACAGCGTGAGTTAACCCCCCGGGCTGTCTGTTCTGAGCAGTGCAGGGTCTGAAGTACAGGGCACTTCTAACTCCATTCCAGCAGAAACCATGCAGGACACTTGCCTGAGTTCTGGTCACACTTCTGTGAATCCTGTGAAGGCAGCCAGGCAGGATTTGCCATTTAAATTTAGTTCTTGAATAAATAATTCCTATTTCCTTGTTTATAAACAGGCACATGTACAATCCATACATGCAGATATAGATATAGTTGTTTAGAGGTTATATACACATAGATACAGTTGGTTGTGTACAACAACCTGTCCTAAATTAGCACATCTCTAATTGTAATTATTTTTATTTTTAAAAACTTTTTGGCAAAGAATATTCATCATCCATTTGGGATGCACTATTCCATTTACATTCTTAGAACAGGAAAAATTACCCCCCAGAACCCTCCCAATTTGCTTGTCTGTTAATATTCAGTTTAGATGAGTTTATATTTTTAGAAAGTAGAATACATTTAGAAAGTAGAAAATTAGTACAGCCAAGTATAAAATGTAAAAAAATATATAAAATGTTAAATAAGTCTGAAATGTTTGCATATTATGAAAGAATTTTTCAGTTTCAGTCTTCCTGAACGAAAATGGAGATTGTGTGACATAATATGTGTGACATAATATGTGCTCTATTTCAAACTGTATTATGATTTGGAATATTTTACTACTGAAGGAGAAGCACTCAGATCTTAAACAAGCCAGGCTTGAGTAAGAGCCAGAAGTAATAAAACTGTCTTCCAGCTGCTACTGTGCAACATACCAGCAGAGCCTTTCCTGTTGGCTACTAGGGTTTATGTTACGTTTAACCGTGAGCTGTTCTGGTAATGTGGGGCATGGTTCCACCTCCTTACTGCATCATGGTCACACTAGTGTGATGACACATCATGAACATTGCACAGCAATGAAGATGTCTACCAGGGCTCCCCCAGAAGGTACTGAGCATTTTGTTTGCACAGACAGCAGTTCTGGCTCTTGATTTTTCTCTTCGTGCTTCCCTTAGCCATATACAACCTTTGAGAGTTTGGTCTCAAGCATGAAAAGGACTCCCAAGACAAGGTCTTGCAGATTATGGTGACTCCTCATTCTTTGTTATTTCAATATCCTCCTCCTTCAATGCCCCAACTGTAACCACAGCATCCTATCTATTTGACTTAAAGCAGGAAGCCTTAAATCTAGAAAATATGAGGTCGCTAAGGAAACAGATACCTCTAATGTGCAGAGGCCTGTTAGCCTTGATGTAACCACAGCAGACTATAAGGGAGAGAGGCAAGACAGAGAATCGTGTCTATTTGGTACATTTATTTAGCAGGTTCAAGCAAGCCCTGAAATAAGATAACTTTGAAGACATTTGAAAAGAATACGGTAGAAGAGAGGAAGAAAAATCTATGAATCTTCCACACTAGATCCGTTGCTTTGCCTGTCCATTTAAATCATCCACTCTGCTTTCTCAGAGCTTCTCCACATAAACAAATTACCTATCCTGGTTGTAGCCATGATGCATACAAAATAAGATGAGGGGGGAGAAAGGGGGTGTCGAGGACTGGGGAGCAGTGAGAAACTAGGATAGAAAGTCAGGAGGAAAAAGGAGAGAAAACAAGATGCAAAGAGAAAAAGGGGCAAAATAAAAACAGATAGTGAACTAATACTGCATTCCCACAGACCCAAGCTAGTGAAAAAAAAAAAGGTACAAACCACATCAAGACTGCACTTTAAAATGCCTGGCTTATTTTCACTGTTTTTACTCCAGTGACATATTACTGGTCAGCATCCAGCAAAGACCACACCCTCTTAACTCGAGAAAACCTTCATCCATAATGAAAAATACAGCTGCAGACCAACCACTGTTATTCTGTGAGTAGTAATGATACTTGCCAGAGTAAGGCAAAAAGTGGGGAAAAAAAATGTCTAATCAGAACTGTAAGGGAAAAAATGTGTCTGTGTGGAAAAAGGTAAATTCCGAGTTGAAAACTAACCAGGAAAGAGGCTTGAGATAGTGGAAAACAGTAAAAAAACTCCCGTGAGATGAATTAACATTGTGTCCTGCAATGAAAAGTAATTGGAAAGTAAAGAAAACAAGGGGTTTGATGCCAGAACATGACAAAAACCATCACAGAGCCTCAGATCCTAGCTAACTCAGGCACTTCTGGTGCTAGGCACCTCTTGGAAGAACAGTCTGTCTCCTCTTTGACCCAGGAGAGTTCACAGGAATTTATAAATGATAGCTGCCTCTGCTGAAGGGGACCTACCAGGTGTAAAGAACATTACTGCCTTGGCACTGCCCTTTCCAACCCCGCAACCACAAAAATTCACCGTGACATCATTAGGATAGAGATCAACACCACTGAATCGAGTTCTATTTTTATGGGAGTCAATGGTAAAACTCAAGATTTATTGCAAAAGCACTTGTCTGAAAAGCTTTTCTGAACTTAGCCATTGTCTTATTTTTCAAATCATATTTTATTGCTTTTTTGGGCAGGGGCGGAGGAAGTCCTGATACTACCCTTTTATAAAAGCATCCCAAGTACATCACGAACCCTCCTGTAAACCAGTGGATTGCCATCTCAGACATAAATTTCTTCTGAGATGAAATCATATGTGCTCATTGTCTCCACGCAGGAAAAGGTTGTATGTGCCTGAAACTTGTCCATCTTTCCTATTTGTACCAGCTGGTCTAATGACACTTGTGGAAAAAAGTAATACTTTATTTTGTATAGGTCTCTGGGGCATTATTCTTACTAATTTATGAATTACAAAAATGAGTTACAAAGCCCACCATATCGCAAAGACCCCCCTATTGTGATCATCTGTAAGTCAGTTACCTTCCTTGTGCTTCAACCAGAAATTCAATGCCAAAGGATGAGTGCATGGAAACTACTGACAAATCTGAAAGAGCTAGTGGTAACCTGAGAAGGAACCTGAGAAGGAACCTGAGAAGACAGCTGGCCTGTGAGGCCCTGTGTCAACACACAGGTAACTAGTAAAGAATCTGTGTTTAGGAAAAATGCCAACAAAGCTGCAGCATCCCCAAAGCATTTAAGAGCCTAGCATGTACCCCAGAACAGTGGTCCAGTGAGTGTGCTGCAGCAGATCTCTATCAATCAGCAAGAAAGAACAACTCTAGATATACCCATGATTCATTCAAATGAGATGGCGATACTAGCTCCTATAACCCATGATGTCCCCACCCTTGTAGACAAGGCCATGTACTTTGGCCCCTAATAGGAACTCCGTGTACTTACTAGACAAAAATAAATCGCTTCTCAGCACTCTTAATGTTTGGTATAATCTATTTGCATCACAATAACATGGGGAGCATTGAAAAATCAGCACTGCTTTTAACTGCTAAGTCATTGCCCTTTCATCAATCAATAACTCCAGATCTTTTTCTAAGGGAACATTTTGTCCAGAGTCCTCAAGGGAATCTTGCATGGGGAGTTCCTATGTGATCTTTGGAAGCAAAGACACTGAGTTGATTGAAGATTTCTATAAAAAACTCATGTGAGATCTGGTTTGTGTAGGCCACTCTGGTCTTAGAACCTCATGCTTACTGCCAGTAGGACTGCTTGGTCCAAGGTCATCATCTCTCCTTCTTTGCTGCATGGTTCCTCACACATGGCTACTTGAATTCTGTTTATTTGAACATAGGATTGCTTCCATGAGCCCAGAGCGTGGGGTTGTATGTAGGTGTATCTGTGTGCTAACCTAATGTGCTGCTGCTTTTCATTAGTGCCATGAGAAGAAGCAAGCTGAAGCTGCTTCAGGACACTGAAACAAGGCTAGAGCATCTATGTAGAGGGCTAAAGCAACCACTTTTAGTTCCAAGTTGTCATGTCAGTGAGTAGACCTGGTACAACGCCAAAATGTTTTCTTTTTTCTCATCCTAAATCTTGAAGGAGGTAGCTGACAGTTGAAGTGGTTGCTGCTTCACTGTTTATTGAATGTGACCTGACTGCCACACTTCCCTTTCCACCTTGCACCATGGGCAGCCAAAAGTATGTGTAGCTTCTCATGAATTCTAGTGGTTTACTGCTCCATGTGTAACAATTTCAGCATGTCTTAATATGCAAAGCTGCAGACTGTGGCAGCTCAGAAGCAGTTTCAGCCTGCTATGAGGCTCCAGCCTTTGGAAAATAGATGGGAAAATAGATAGCTGGAGGTAGCAACTGCTTGGCCTGTCCATTTTAAATCACTGGTGAGTCTTGGTTCTGAGTGTTCCTCACTGTACTGTACAAATGCCTTCACACAGTTAATCCCAGGGACCCTGCAGCCCACAGCAAAGCCTGAGCTTTGGAATCTCTCTGTTGTACGTTATAGCTGGCTCTGAACAGGGATTGCAAGCCCAAGCTAGTGGTGCTGTGAACATGCAGTCATTTGCAATCACTTAGTTTTTCTCAAGTGACAGTGAGATATTCAAATATCTATTCATCTATTCAAATAATGGAGAGAAGGAACTGTTTCAAAGAAATGGCTTATAATTAAGGTAAGCATTTAATGTTGCAATGACTCCGTGACTCACTCATTTAGTTGGGTCCTCTTACTAGCTGCTCCGTAGGTGCAAATAAGGGAATTCCAAAGGGAAGTCAATATTTGGGTCTTACTCTGTTTAGAACTAACTGGTTGCCAAAACCCCACCTTTATTTTAGTATGAGTCTATGGAAAGAATTTTCCATTTGTTTTGAATGATTTTCAGCTCTGTGGAAAAGACCTGTGCAAATGTTTGGGACTTTTTGATTACAAAAGATGCTTTTATTGAATGTTATGATTGTGACTTCAGAGTCAAAGACTACTACAAAATATCTAGTGTTATTTCCTCTGGGTGTGGGCTTTCCTTGTAAAGGAGCATTTGATATTTCTAGGTCTTTGTTCAACTTTTTAGTCTTACAATAGAAGGGCAACGTGACTGAATTATATATAGATGCTCTGTAAGAACATTTACGCTCCTTATATTTTAGGTCTCCATGGAAGATGATTTTTTTTAGGCAGCAACAGAAATACAGACTAGCTATATGGACTGGAAACTGGCATGGGGTTTGCAACACGTTTGTAGAGCTTATCTGCCCTGACAGAAGGTGCCTCAATTCCCTTATTATTAAATAACTTAATATTACTCACCTGCCACAGGCTTGATACAGTAGGAATAAATATTTTTAGGAGCCCAGATGCTGCAGCATAATTTATCTCATTTGGTGTTTCAGAGCCTAATTCTCTAATACCTATAACATACTTCCATAATTCATGGAGGAACGGCAGTAGTGATGTCACATTGCATGTAAGAAGACAACAATTATTTACATTCTCATACCTTGTGCATTTCATTTTCATTGAGTACTTGTCTGGTTTGAGAAAGTTTACAATTGGAATATTGCACTGCTCTGCAAAATGCTCTAATCACTGTGTTAACAAAAATTCTAAATTGGAGGAGTCTGCAGGTGACTTAAGCTGTTTTTTCAAGTGCTTTGTGCCAAAAGAGCAGGGGGCAGAATTCAAACCATAAACCTTAACCCAAGGGTTTTATTTTTCCAGGAAATCCATGGGTCCCGATGGAATGCACCTGCGCTTGCTGAAGGAGCTGGCAGACGTCATTGCTGAGCCACTCTCCATCATCTACGAAAGGTCCTGGAGAACAGGTGAGGTGCCTGAGGACTGGAGAATAGCCAATGTCACTCCAGTCTTCAAAAAGGGCAAGAAGGAGGACACAGGGAACTACAGGCCAGTTAGTCTCACCTCTGTCCCTGGAAAGGTGATGGAATAACTCATTCTGGGTGTCTTCTCCAAGCAAGCAGAGGAAAAGAAGAT
>NW_009258966.1:2438674-2449809 GCF_000687185.1 Egretta garzetta | reverse complement strand
CCCATGCACCAGTACAGGCTGGGGGCTGACCTGCTGGAAAGCAGCTCTGCCGAGAGGGACCTGGGAGTCCTGGTGGATGACAAGCTGACCATGAGCCAGCAGTGTGCCCTTGTTGCCAAGAAGGCCAATGGTATCCTGGGGTGCATTAAGAGCAGTGTGGCCAGCAGGTCGAGGGAGGTTATGCTCCCGCTCTACTCTGCCCTGGTGAGACCCCACCTGGAGTCCTGTGTCCAGTTCTGGGCTCCCCAGTTCAAGAAAGATGAGGAACTCCTAGAGAGAGTTCAGAGGAGAGCAACAAGGATGATAAAGGGACTGGAGCATCTCCCGTATGAGGAAAGGCTGATGGAGCTGGGCTTGTTTAGCCTGAAGAAGAGAAGACTGAGAGGGGACCTCATCAACACATATAAATACCTTGAGGGTGGATGTCGCGAGGATGGAGCCAGACTCTTTGCAGTAGTGCCCAGTGACAGGACAAGGGGCAATGGGTACAATCTGAAATATAAGAGGTTTCAGTTGAATATGAAGAAAAACTTCTTTACTCTGAGGGTGACAGAGCACTGGAACAGGCTGCCCAGGAGGGTTGTGGATTCTCCTTCCCTGGAGATATTCAAAGCCCACCTGGACAAGGTCCTGTGTATCATGCTTTAGGAGAACCTTCTTTAGCAGGAGGGTTGGACTAGATGATCACCGGATGTCCCTTCCAGCCCTTGCCATTCTGTGATTCTGTGATATCAGAACCCAAGAGTAGGTACTGCAAATAAAAGGACCTCCTTAATCTGAATTTACGTTGGACTGAAGCAATGAAATGAAGTGCAAAAGCAGAGAGGTGTGCTATTTGTTTTAACTGATGCAATGATCTGGGAAGAGGCTTTTCCTCTCACACTCGCCTTTTGTTCTGAGACTCTAATTCTGAATACTCCTGGCCAACATGCAAAATGGATGCTAAAGCTTTTCTGAAGCAGTGAGGGAGTACCTTTACACTCACAAGTAAGGGAGGGCCACAGTTTGAAGTTGCAGGTGATAAATGTAACCAGGATTAAGTATTCAGTCCCAGTAAAGGCTTAAAATAAGAACCATTGTTTCAACCAATGTAAAACACTCTAAGTTGGTTAATGACAGCGTTGCTATTCCAACCTATGTTGAATAAAGATCTAGCCCCAAAAGGTGGTAAGGCTGCCTCTAGCCTCTGAATTTAAACAGGACTGTTTTGCACATTTCTGTTGAAGCAATCTTTTACAAATGCTGTTTTCTTCCCTATGAATATGTTTGGTAAATATTCTCATACCAGCAATCCCAGGCCCATTCAGAGCCCTAGTTACGACAAAGGAGTAGCTATATGCCACAGCTCCGAGTGCCTCTCAGCAGGTTTTCCAATATTTTAGTGTAAGGTTCAAACCAGGGCTTCTATAACTTCTGGGTTTGTTTAACCTAGAGAAGAGGAGGCTGAGGGGAGACCTTATCACCCTCTACAACTGCCTGACAGGAGGGTGTAGCGAGGTGGGGGTCGGCCTCTTCTCCCTGGTAACGGGCGATAGGATGAGGGGAAATGGTTTGAAGTTGCGCCAGGGCAGGGTTAGATAGGACATTAGGAAAAATTTCTTCACCAAAAGGGTTGTCAGGCACTGGAGTGGGCTGCCCAGGGAGGTGGTCGAGTCCCCATCCTGGAGGTATTTAAAAGATGGTTAGGTGAGGTGCTTAGGGACATGGTTTAGTGGTGGAATGACAGTGTTAGGTTAACGGTTGGACTTGATGATCTTAAAGGTCCTTTCCAACCTAGATGATTCTATTCTATGATTCTATAACCATATGTAACCAGACCTCAAATGAACTTGGTCTTTGCAGTAGCAACAGAGCGTCAGCATTTAAGAGCAGTTCTCTAATCTCCAGAGCTATTCCTGCTCCTCAGGATTGCCTGTTCTTATGCTTAGGACACGCACTTTCAGGGCCATCCTCTAAGTGAGCGGTCAACAGGACGACTCTGTACCCAGCACCAAGCACTCACACAGCTGTTTTGCAACTCTCTGCAGGGCAAAGCTTTGTGCCTGCCTGCTGATAGAAACAATGGAGAAAACATTTTTCCACATGCTTATTTGATCAGAATGCTGATCGCAAATAGGTGATGTGTTGCAGTGACATCTTTTCATCTAGGGAGAGAAGAGGAGGTTCATTTTTTTTGGCTGCTGCTCTCAGAGCTTCCTGAGACAGTGAGTTAAAAAGAAAATCAAACACTTTGCATTCATGGAGTGATTTAAAAAGCAAACAACAATGAAAAACCAGAGATACTGAGGGTCTGAATCTGAATACTGAGCAGGAGCAGGGAACAGGATATAGCTGTCTTCTGGAGAAGAAGTTTTGATTTCTGGTCAGGGAACGTGCTTTGCTCATGGTAGCTTTGTGATTCATGTGGATCTCAGGGACACTGGCCAGATCAGAGTAGCATGTGCCACACAATCCTCTTAGGTCATTTCTCTAATTAATATGAGTTAAGGAAGTAGGCTAATGAAGTTTCTTCCCCTAAGAAATATATTCACTCACATTTAATCATCATGTTCTTCACCACCCTCGGCCATAGGTCAGCTGGCAGGCTAAACTAAACCTGGCAGAGCACAGGGCCCTGAAAGAGTATAAATCTAAAATTGAGAGCAGGATGGGCATGAAAAATAAAAGAAACAATGAGCCAATGAACAGCATATACACTTTATCTTTGTGGTTCAGACAAGAGTTTTTCTTCCTACGGGAAAATGAAGTGCCAATAGAGTTCATTTGGACATTATGTGCTCCTCCGAACCTACAATGAGACAGAAAGGAGTAACATCTCAGATGAAGTTAGGCTTTAAGAGAAAATAATGTACTCATCTGCCCATACCAAAGGTTTTTAGTGAATCGGAGAGTAAAAGCAAACAGGAAACAGGTCTGGAAAAGGCTCAAGATGTTCATTATTTGTTAAAAATCCCCAACATCTCTTGCGTAGCATGCAGGAATGATCAATTAGGTTAGAAGAGTTTGTCTAGCCCTATTTTGAGGATCATTCATCCCTGAAGAAATACAATGTAGTGTAAAGTACCCACAGGATTCAGAGATTTGAGGTCTAATTATTGAATAAAACTTCATATGAGCTGCAAGGGTCAGCCCTAGTCTTAAAGGCCTGCCCGATTAGTCTGTGGTGGTTTTACTTCCTTTACCAGCTAGAGAGGCTGGAGCTACTGTCCATGTCTGGAACATAAGACTCTCTGACATTCAAGGACAGTAAAGTCTTTCATGAACTAAACCGTCAGGAGAAGAATATACAGTATGGTTCAAAAGTGGCTTCACATAATTCTGCTTGTCTCTGCAGAGTCACTGTAGGCAGGTCACCTCTTCTAACCTGCGGAAGGCTATATTCTTGCAACACAGCTTTCTCTTAGGCATGAGAGGAGTGTGAAAAAATAAGTACAAGGATTAGCTAGTGAATAGCGCATCTTATATTTTTGTAGTTTGGGGAAAAAACTTTGTAATGGGAGCAGGGTTACACGTAGGGTGGGTTTTGATTCTGCTGTGTTCCTCTATACATTGACAATGGAAGATGAATAATGCTCAAACATCTCAAGAGACTTAACTGTCACCCAAGCTTAAATAATGAATTGAACTAATTCGTGGATGCTCAGACTTCATAGTGAATTAGACAGGAAGTAACTCTAGGCTCGGTTATCCACAGGAACATTAAGAAACTACATTTATGCAGCAACGGACCCTTTCCCAGCAACAATTCCCATTAGAGGCTTCAGGGCTCCCACACCTCAGCATGGGAAGAAAAAGAGAGGCTCACCTGCTGGTTATACAAGCCCCAGAACACATGTCCTGAGCTTCTGTGAATCTAGCCCTCATCAGCCGCAGCCACATAGGCAGGGATAGCATTTTCATTCCTGCATTCCATTTCCCTTGCATATGGCATAGGCCTTCCCAGGCACTCTTTGCTACAGAGCCTTCCCGTGTAAAACATGTGTTTGATGAACAACTTCTCTTCTTGCAAAATTTCTAATAATGACTCTCCAAAACAACAACAAAACCACCAAACCCTTGCAATTTGCTGAATTCATGTAAATACTGCACTTCACTTGTGTCATTACTTTGCCTATGTCTTTCTGTTGAAGCTCCTTCACTGAAATCTTAGTTAATGCACCAAACCAGAGTTAGGCTGAGTTCCTCCTGCTGTTGCCAGCCTGAATGATTTAGTAGTATTAATGGTTTAGATCTCTTACCACTTAAGGATCTTAGCTGTAACCCAGGTAAATGTTAAACTCTTTTCAATTTACAGTGACACTGCCCAATAGCACCTTCCCAGATGAAAGCATACAAAATGCTAAACATCTGCTCATTGCCCAGTAAAAGCTAATGGGCAGCCTACAGCGTATTTCTGAGTCATCAACTGGCCAGTTAGTGCTACTCCAAAGCTAAAGTACGTTCACATGCCAGAAGGTTTAATACCTTGGCTGTTCAGCCATAATAATGTACAAATACTATTTTCTTGTTACTGGTCTCTATGTTTTAAGCCAGCAAAGGTTATGTGGACATATTTGTGTAAGTGAAAAGCTGACTCTATTTCTCATTATATCACTTGATATTTATTGACTAAATATTTCTTTCAGTGGGTATTAGCTTTATACTTGTGCCATACAGAGCACAAGATGCAGAGCTAGGGCTCAGGAAATAGCAAAGTGGTGGCTGTGGTATGTATTCTAAGGATTCTGGACCCAATTAATCATTTCTCTTGAGAATTTCTGTATCAGTGCCCTTTATGTTGGATAGGCTACTCCCTTAGTTTCTGGGATGGCAGGCAAAAGTAGCTGGTAAGTACCTTGTTCTGAAACACTGAAATCCCTGTATTACTCTATGCAATGTTTGATACCACATTTACCATGGCTAAACACTGTTTGGGGCAACTTGGGTAGATAGTTGTTATCTTTTCTGCTTATATTTCCTCTGCCTCAGTTGCTAGGCATGTGTGTGGCTAGCTGGACTGCTGCCTAATTTTCTGTATCCGTGGATCTTGGTACAGCTAGCTGCTGTTGTCACTGCTGTGCTTCTTGTCTGTCTCTCTGATCTTCCCAGCTCCCCTGACCTGACTGAACCCGTGATCTACAAGCTATTGGGTTTGTCCTTTAATTTTACCAAGTAAGCAAAAGCATGATGAATATGCTATATTTGAAGTAAGTTATGTGAAACTGCTAATGTCCTGTGAGGGGGAGGACAAGAGGCAGTGGGTGCACACTGAAACACAGGACATTTTATCTAAACATAAGGCTTTTTTACTCTGAGGGTTGTCAAATCCTGCAAGAGTTTCCCCAGAGAGGCCGTGGTGCCTCCATGCTTGGAGATACTCAAAACCCAACTGTACATAGTCCTGAGCTTACCCGCATGAGTGGGCTGGCTGGGCCAGCCTTCGCTCATCTCTGGCATTGTGACACTCTCACCACAACTTGAGCCATGCCAAATTAAGATGCTCAAGCCCAACATCTGACTTGACAAGATTTTTCAGGAACTGGTTTGCAGTGGATGAGAAAGAAACATGCTAAACTCCGGAGTACGCTGGAGCCCAGGAAAAGCACAGGGGATTCTTTACATCTGCAGTGTCATTGCTCCTAATGCTTCTTCCAGTTTGGGGCTGCAGATTCCCTTGACCCCTCTTTGGCACAGCCTCCAGGGTCCACCTCACACAGACAGTCCCCACTTACTGCTGATGCTTATCCCTGTTCTTTTGCCTTTAGGCATACTTTATCTGTTAATTTTTTTTTCTCCTCCTTCCATGCCCCCTTTCTTCCTCCTCCCAGCTCTCCCGCCCCCCAAAAGAAAAGGAAATTGCGAAGCACCTACTGCTTTCCCACTAGCCCTCAAGGAATAAATACAGCCCAAGGGCATAGGTTCATTTAAAAACTGTTACACTGCTCAAATGTTTTTTGAAAATTTGACACAGCCTCCCTGCAAATAGAGTCTTATAAAATAAGTATTTTCAGGGCTTCTCATTATGGAGGGCAATATGTGACTCATCTAAAAAGGACATTTACTGTTAAAATTTAAACTGCTGCCTGAGTAACCAGCAGTCACTGACGAGACTTGCTACACATTCTCTACTTATCTTACTTACTAGATGCATTAAATGAATGGGATAGCCTCAGTGTGGGCAGCTTTGACGATTTTAATATGTTTAATTAGAGTTAACTTTTTTCAGGATGGTTCTTTTCTTGTAACTAAATCTGGAGGATAAAACTAAGCATCAGTGAACTCAATGGCAGAACTCCCACCAACTTAATTGGGATCAGGATTCTTCGCATGTTTGAAATAGTTTCAACTTTCTAAAGCCTTTTTTAATAGTCTATTGCTTGGAAAAGACTTGGATGTTCATGAGGAATGTGGATTTTGGTAAAGTGTGATGAATATTTTAGTTACCAGGAGAAAAAGGCTGAAAACTTTGAAATATGTGCACAAATCCAGTTTTATTTTAGTTACCTTCTTCAGTGTCTATACAGAATACTTTGGAAACTGGACATTCACTGAATTAAGTGTGATTAGTCGCATTAAAAACCCAAGTCACTGTCCAATCACTTTTAAAAATCATTTTGCAGGAAGCATTTTGCTGCTCCTATTGAAAACAAGATCTGACAAATGAAATTGTAAAAAATAAAAAGTAAAAAATGCACAAAACTATCAAAATGGCCTAGAGCATTAAAACCTAAAAGACTTCATTTAAAAAAAAAAAAAAAAAAGCTGCTATTAATTGTATCTAGTGTACTACCCATAGGTACTAGTGACTGGAAGCTTAGAAGTTTATATAGTTATTAATTACATTGAGAGCATACATACACATAGGCCTATTAAGTAGTGTCAGATGACGTTTAAAATCCCCTATTTCTGACACTACTGTGTGGTATCAGAAGTGGAATTAAGAGCAGGCTAGAATCAGAAAACAAACTACTTAATTCTGACAGGAGCCTAAGAAAAGGCATCTAACCTCTGAAGTAGTTTATGGCACTGGTTAGTTTAGTGTCCCGTAATTGGCATTCTCTCAGGGGAACTGTGGGTGGCCTGGAAGCTGCCCTAGTGTATTTCTATGTACAAGGTATAGAAATATAGCTGGCTGTTGGCCTTTAGCCATGCAAGTCTTCTGTCCCTGGTTAAACATTCAGCAGGTCTTATGCAAACGTGTGCTGGTGCTTCTCAGTTGTTCTCCTGCGGCACTGCTGTTGCCTAAAAGGAAAGAGGAGAGGTTGCTGTTTTAAGGAAGGAGAGAGTCACCACCCTGTTCATGTTCTCAGCATGGGCCTTTATTCCCGCAGTAGCTTAGCACCTTAAAATATGTAGTGTATTTATTTTCAGCACGCCTTGCCAGACTTTTGCAGAGGGCCCTGTGCACCTGACAAAATCGTCCCATCCATTGGCTCCGTGTGACCCCAGCAAGCCCACAGAAGAAGGGGCAGCTGAGGAGGGCTTCCTCCTTCAGGCTGTGTTTTCTCCCCGATACTCTGCTCTACTTTGTTTTGACAGAAACTGCTTGAAAGCCCAGCTTGGAAGAGAGGCTGCAAAGAGAAGCCTCCTCCCCTGCCCCGTAAAATTCCTGGCAGCAGGAACTGGTATGCTGTGATGCCCAAGACAAAATCAGTTTTCCCTCAGTGGACTTTCCCGTCGGCATTCTCATGGTCTGTACCCGAACTGTGTAAACAATTACTTCCATGGGCAAGTCCTTGGATATACTACATACTATTTTTATTATTAGGTCTATATAACTTGAGATATATATGTAACTGGAGATGTAGTTAATTAAGACTTCATAATGGCCAGAAACTGCTAAGGATTTACCCGTGTATTTTACCTGCAGAAAATTTTTAAGAAAAAGAAGAAGCACTGAATGTGCTTTAGCTAGGTAGATCTCACTCATAAAAGATACACAAATATACTTTACATTACTCTCCTGGTGTTTCTAACTTATAGCTCTCTGTGTTCCTACATCCTTTTGATATCTGGTAAGCAGAAGAAAATCTGATTTTCCAGTCAGCTTTCCAGAAACCCTCACTGAGACCAGAAGGTTTTTGCAGTGTGAAGTCATTCTGGGCAGCTGGATGGCCCAAACTCCTTACCACTTTCCCCCTTACTGGAATTCCATTTACAGGAATTCATGAAAGAGACCCAATGATTAAGATTTACCTCTCTCCTGTAAGCCAGATCCAGTTTCCCACAAAAGGTACTAACACTGCCAGATGGTTACAAATCAAGGGTAGGAAACAGTCCAGGTCAAAACACCTACTCTTGCTATCTTACATACTTCATATTCAATAAACACTTAAAAAGAAAGCAAGCAAACACTGAATTTGTGCATGAATTTTGTTCAACTTTTCCATGTTTATTTCCCTTTAAAATCTGAATTATAAATTTGAGTTTACTTTCTCAGGGACCTTTCAAACTCAGGAAGGTCAAAGTTTGTGTTTCAGCTGTTTGGTAAATTTGTAATCATTTAGTGTGACAAGCTTCAGAGAAACAATTTACATGGAACTTGTCAATTATATAAAAATCTAACTGGATCTTATGAAGGGCTCACTCCAGGAAGTTCCTGAGCACTGGATTTCTGGCTTCAGTGAAAGGTGAAAGTGTTCTGTGTCTAACAGAACTAAACAGTTTTGGAACCTCTGTGGCTGAACATCAAGAATCTGTCTGTCTTTGCTGCCCGTATAAGTAGTTCTGTTTCCCAATGCATGGAAGAGCACTTAAAGGAACCCTATTAAACTCTCCCAGATGTCCTAGCTTGGTCCCCCAAAGCTCATCGTAAGATTTCTTTTCTATCCAAATGAAATCTCATGCCATTGCTAAAGAAGGCAGACAACAGCCAACCAGCCTACTCTCACTCTCAGAGCAAAACTTTGTGTCAAAGTTTTGATTTTAAAGAATTAAATTAACTTCCTTAAAGAATTCTTTACAGTAAGCTGTGAGGTTTAAAACAACTGACTTGAAATATGATGCTTTTTGGCAGAACAATTTAGGCAGGAAATGTTACACATGACTTAAGCTGGTCAAAACAATGTAGCTGCTTCACCGGTTTCCATTGACTAGGTTGCATTTACCATCGTTTGCTGCCTGAAGACGCTTAGCTAGTAGCACAGTTCTCATTAGTCCTCCCCTCTGCTGGGAACTGGTCTCCTGCTGATGAAGGGGAGGCAAGCTACAAAGCACGGAACTCCACAGGAGGGAAGCACAAACCAACAAATGGAGTGGTATTTGGAAACGGGTTTTATGCTGGCCCTAGAGGGGGATGCCCCAGGAAAGGTGGGGCTGCTGGACCTCTTGCCTGTCCTGGGACACCGGCGCTCTGCCCTGCATGGGCAAGAGGGCAGCCCCTCGTCCCTGTCCCCACAGGGCCCGTGGCCAGGCTCTCATACTTACGCAGAGAGTCCTTTCTCCAAACTGGCTGTAGAAGGTCATCTTGACTTTGTGCTTGTGTCCAGTCCTCTGATCAAAGGTGTTACAGCTGTCGAAGGGTGGGCTGTACAAATGCAGGCTAACAGCAGGCTCTGTGTGGCTTATGTTCTCCACACGGTGCAGGCCAATGGAGTCTACACCAGCAAGGGCATGAAACGAGAGGTTGCGTTAGCGGGATGACGTAACAAGATCTCAGATGCCTGGAAAAATGCTTTCTAAACTGAAACTCATGAGCAAGCCAGTTAGGCATACCCGCACTTTTATGGTCAACAAGTAACTCGGTACAGGCAATTTGGCTTCTGTTCTCGAGCACAAATTCCTAAATACTCTGCTAATTCAAAATACCTTATTGCCTTCCTCACTTCATGAAACTTCTGGATTATCTGCTACATGATAAAGACCAATAGAAATCCAGAGAAACTTAAGGAAGGCCACACTGGCAGTAATTTTCTAGCTATCATTCCCAAAGGACTTTAAGGTTATTTACTTTCCTAGGAGATGCTGTTATAGATGCTCCAGAAGCAGGAAGATTTGTGTTTCTAAAAATTAGCAAGACGTTTTACAGGGGAAAAGTTTTTGTATTGCTGATTCTTAGCCTGGTAACAAGGATACCAGTCACAGCTACACGCGTTTGGGGCAGGGACTTATGGACAGAGATACAGTTGTCTTCTACTGCAGGCATCTGTTTCCCAATTAATCCATCTAAGTTATTGGTTTGGAGAACAGGCTTTTCATTTGTCTGCTATTTTGCCTAAGGCGAGAAATTAGTAGTGACTAGCGTACTTGCAACCTTAACTGAATAGTAAGCATAATTGAACACATAATACAACCAGGCACTGTTTGTTGTGTGGTTACTAATGAAGCGATGGCACTTTCTCTGACAGTGGAGTAGAAATCAAGCTATTACATAAAAATGTAAGGTATGAAGAATCACAGCCACAAACCAAACCATTTCCATTCTCCACTAAAGTGAAGGTTTTGAGTTACTTAAAAGAGACGTTGAATTTAAATTTATGACCCTGCTGTAAAAACAGCTCAGGCCTTTGTACTTGAATTAATACGTTATACAATACCTAGACCTGTATTGTGCAACATAGGCACAATACCCTGAGAATCATGAGTATGCTTTTAACTCTGATACATTTGAAGTGTAAGCCCTAAGTGTCATTAACATAGTTTATCTACATAGAGGTCTAGGGGAAAAAAGTCCTAACTCTGTGCTCATCTAATGGGAGACTTGGATAAACTCTGTTTAGTGGGTTCTAACCTTAAAAATAAAGTACAAGAGCAACCAAGAAGCACGCAATTGAAACGTGAAGTTCACTCACTATTGAAGTAGTTGGGACAATCAACACACTGTCAGTGTTTTCCTTCTACTTGTTTTACCTGTTTCTTTTAAACCAAAACATCCGTTATGAAATATGGCAGAGATCCAAACTGACTTGGAGGATTGGATGCCAAATGTGTTTAAAACAACCAAGGAAGCGTTGGATCAGATGCACACAGGGTGCAATTGCTTGCCTCGGAAAGAACAGCATAGGTAGGAAAACCTGACTTGAGTCTGAGAACCCACGTCCCTGTATGGGCGCATCTGCAGGCATGTCAAGCTCCTTCTTGTGTTTCCTGTCCTATCGGTTTTGTATTTTCACTTAATGTGGCATACCTTCAACAGAGGGATGTGGAGCACCACTCTT
>NW_009258966.1:2433935-2438518 GCF_000687185.1 Egretta garzetta | reverse complement strand
TCCCCAACGCTCTCACCCTGGCTTAGTCCATAACCCAACATGAGGCTCCCTGCAGCTGGGGAGTTTCCAAGCTCAGCCCCACAAGGTATGTGCTCCAGTTTTTAACTTATCACATAAAAGGCAGACAGCCCCCTTCTCTGATACTTTGCCTTTGATCTGCTGAACTCATTGTGGTTCAGCATAACGTGCAATGTCCTTCATAGCATCAGAATACATTACACATACGCTTCCAGCATAGCGCAAGATGGTGAGTTACAAATATGTGTAATGGCATGGATTTAGGTACCTAAGGAGCCTTCCTGGTGGAGACTTAGTTGTCTCTCAGCATCTGTGCAGTCAGAGAATATTTTCTGTAGTTTGGGTAGACTTGAGCATTTCAATTTTGCAGACACTGCACTTCAGTACTACAGTCTTTTGTTGATTTGGACAGGGCATAGCACTGAGGATCAGAGCCTCTGCTCCTGGCTGGTCAATTTATTCCATAGGAAGCTTTTACATTTTTAACCCAAGATTTCCACGACTGATCAAAAGAATTATTTCTTTGAAAAAAATCAAGGTGATTGAGCTATCTAAACTTCGGTTCCCTTATTTCTCAGAAAATACTATTTAAGGTCTATGTTGACAAGCAATTTCAGATAGTCATTAGGGACACGGTGCTGAAGGCTGCTTGGTCTAGAGGAGATGCCCGGCATATTTAAGTATTAAACATTTTTTTTGTTGTTTGTTTAACTGACTCTAAATATAGGTTTGTGCAGAATGTAGAGAGCCATGTTCTTAATCTGTGCATAAAGCCAGTAGTATTATACAGGTAGAGGTAGAAGACTAGAGAGCAGATGATCTCTTCTCTTAGCAATAATACTCATGGATGGGTAGTTGTCAAAAGAAGCTTAATGGCTTACCATTAATGTAGGCACATTGATTTTCCCTCAAAACTCGTTCTGATTTCTTTGTCATTTCACCATTCCCTTTTTTCTCAGGCCATTCAAACAGAGTCTCCTTTAGATTTCCCTGGAGGATCTTCATAAAGCAGTGTGAGTCAGTGTGATCATGGATACTGCTATAAATGTAAAAAGAACAACCAAACTCAGTGTGATACACATATTTGATTTCAGTACAGCAAATAGGACAGATGGTATAGCACACTGTATCTGGACATAGCCCTAGAATGAAATGCCACTGCACAAAAGTCTTAGGAAAAAGAGATCCACGATGCCTATTTAAAACTGCTCATTCAGAACAGTATCAGGAGAAGCTCACATACAGCAGGACTCAGAGATCAGTCAGATATTGATCAACCTATGGCTTTGCCACAGAGGAATACAAAGGAAGTCGGGAGGAGGACAGAAAAATTCTTCAGAATACAAAAACTCTTGTGGGCCAAGAAACGAAAAGACGCTTTCCACAGTGACCCCAGGCAGAAGCTAGTATAAACTTGCAAGTATACCTGATGTTTGCAGATTCACCACGCTCGCTTCCGAAACATGGGAGAAATGAGCTACCTCTATTTAATATCTATGGTCTCTTTACTGCTGGGCTGCACAGGCATTTGTTGAAGAAAAAAAAGCTGTACCTCTTTCTCTGATAGTACTAAGTACCACCAGCTACAGCAAGCTGCTAATTGCGCTAGTTTGGCAAAACATGAACGTAACAGCAGGATCTGGTGTTTAGTTTGGGCTTTATTTTTTTTAAAATAGAGGACTAACTGTTACAGAAGTCAGTGGGATTAGGACAAAGGGACAGTTCTCCACTCATCAGGGGTGAGGGAGAAGGAGGAATTTGACCCTTCCGGAAGTACAGTGCTAATGAGTTTCAATCAAAAACTTGGTACTTCTATGTTACTGTTTTTGGTAAACAAATGTCGAGGCTTCTTACTAACTGAGATGCCAAGAGAGCACAGCTTGCTTCAGGCATGGAACAGTTCACAAATGCCACGTTGTCATGCTCCTTCCACAAGCCATGAGAACAATCTGATCCTCCTCATAGGAAGCAAAACCAACTTGTGGTCTCAGTCTCGCTCTAGCAAATGCTCATCCAACTCAAACACAGTTTGACATAAATTACAGGCTTTGTGGGAATAGCCTGGGAGGAGTAGAGGTGGTGGGCTTTATTCCTATATCCCTCCGAGTATAGCGTCATGGCATCCCCTACAGAAAATACTGTAAATGTTCAAATGCATGCTCAATTAAAAAACCCAAAAAACCCAGCTCTGACCGCTCGTTAGGTTTTCTATTTATATGCAAGAATAATCAGTCAAAACCTGCAAAATTAATTATTCCATATTTTGTTAATCCTTATTTTGTTTTAGCCAACATTTTGCGAAAGACCCTCCAAGGGTCAGATCCTGCCCTAACGGTTGTAGGACTAAGCAATCCTGTATACAGTCTGTGTACACAACTCTGGAGGCCACCTCAGCAGTGTGGTCCATTTTGAGGGAGGAGATGGGATGTGTGAACCTAAATAAAGCCAAGGACTCCTGGGAAGGGGCTCCCAA
Source organism: Egretta garzetta (assembly GCF_000687185.1). NCBI lineage: Eukaryota > Metazoa > Chordata > Aves > Pelecaniformes > Ardeidae > Egretta > Egretta garzetta. Next base: position 2,436,027 of record NW_009258966.1, on the reverse strand, counting down.
GGACTGCTGGAAAGGGTGTGGGCAGTCCTAACCCACACCTGCTTTTCTCATCTTGTCACAGAGGCAGGATTTAAACAGCACGAGAGAACAAAGACTACTTAAACTGCACCAAGTCCTGCTTCTCCAACCAAATGTTGTACGGGTCTGTTGTATGGGACAGGTAGAACAGGGTCTGTTCAACCTATTCTGCCCACAAGATTCACTGCACCTCCGGGACTAAAAACTTCCTCTGACAGAAGGGAAGCTCAGATTGGTAGAAAACCAGAGCATTTTTGAAAGACTGCTCTAAAAATGTCCATGAGGTACAAACTTGCAAAAGATCTAGCAAATATCTGGAGGAGCTCTGCACTGCCTAGTTTCCAGACACTTTCTGATAGCTCACGTAGGGCTGATTATTTGTGGCTTTTTGTATGACAGTGAAAGATACAGTGGTTTTATATCTGTTTGCTAAAACTACAGAATTTGGATACGAACCTGCCATGCCCTTCACCCCAGCACAAGATCATCAAGTTGAACTTTCCATTTCCATTGTCCACAAGATTTCTCGTATACCTGAAATACAAAATGTTTGCTTTTTACTGTACTGATGTGCCGATAACAGACAAAGGTATACAAACATGTTTAGGAAGGAAGGTTGTGACATATAAAAATCTTTTTTCTTCAAAGCCAAGTTTTTCTTGGAAAAAAAGTGAAATTGTATTTTTAAGTTTTTTTTTTGGAAGAGTTCTTTTTCTGTGAAGGAGAAAGAAATGGACTTATTTAATACTTTATAATCATATTGGTTTTGAATTACATAGATTGGGAGTTTGGGAACTGTGAGTCCTAGACTAACGTGGTAGACAGGATCAAATCAAAATAGTTATCGAATGAAGTCACTTCAGCAGCTGGCTTATAATTGGAAACAGAGGATTGCAATGAAACAAGAAAAATACATGGTTACATTCTTCTGGAGCTCCTTTTCAGATATTCTTGGCTTTCCTTCTGTTATGCAGCACTCATTTGTACAAAGCCAAAAAAGCAAAGAAAGAAGATGTCAGGCTTTCCGTACATGTTCCTCCTACTCTGTTCCCGAAAGTTCTACGTCTTGTAGTGTAGCGTTCGTGTGTGGATAAAACACCTGTGGGGCAATTTCTTTCAGCATCTACTTCTAAATAAAGTTTATCACAGCAAGATTTCTTAAAAAGGTTTTTCATGTGCTAACTGATAGGTGGCACAGAATAAGCTTGCTCCTAAAGGCTATTTATCAGTATGTGTGTTCCAGATTGTGATTTGCTCTCAGGGCTTGAAAACATCTTTAATAGCAACACCTTATGCCTGTAGTACCTTCCTGCAAGCCTCCCCTGAGCTGCCACTTGTCTCGTCTTATTGAAAAGTTCACTGAGAAGGGACTGGGATTTTGCTCCATACATTACTTCCCATAATGGGGCCCTTCTGATCCGGGGCTGGTGCTTCGAGCTGTTGTGGTGTAAGTAACCCTAGGGGGACCTTACGGTTTCATTTTAGCTTTAGTCATGGCTATTCACACTTTGCCAAGTAAAGCAAATACTTACGTTGATGAGAGGATGCCTCACTCCCACCTAAAATATGCAAGCAGGGGCACACACAAGTGCACTGATGTCAACCGAATGTTTTTTAATTAGTTTCCCCATAAGACCACTCCAATTTAATCAAGATAGGATGATTGTAATGAATTACTTCCAAAGCATAAAATATATATCTATATGCTGCCTCTTGCTGCATCCACAATTTGTGTGTATGTTAGGTAGACATATTTTTCCTATGGTGTCAGAACATCAGCAATCAATGCCGGCATTTGACTGAACTTTTCAAGTGCTGGTATTTCTGTACAGCAGGTCTGGCTGGCCAAAAAAAAAAAAAAAAAAAAAGGCTGCCATGCGTGCTTCTCATGTTAGCGCACTTTGTTTTCCCAGTTCTTAGTTTTTCTATGCGCTGTTACAAATTCTGCGATTCGTTCTGAATGGAGGACAGTCAACGAGAGGTGAAAGGAGGCTTAAAAAACAAAAAAAGTCAAGCTGGGAAGCGATGACAGCAAGGTTAAAAGGAAAAGTTTTGGGGGGAGGTGTGGGGGTGG
>NW_009258966.1:2433452-2433737 GCF_000687185.1 Egretta garzetta | reverse complement strand
CTCCGCAGGACCGCGGTCTTGAGGGACCGTTTGCAATACGGTGTGTGTATGTATGGAGGAGGTTGTACCTGTACTGGTCGAATTTGGCGTACTGCAGCCATTCCTCGGGGTTGCTTTCGTACGACTCCATCAGCGCCTGGACTTCTTCCACGCTGACTTTGTCCTCGGCGAATATCCGATGGAGGATGCGAACCAGCTCCTCCAAACTCCTCGCTTTCCACGTCTCCGTTTGCACCGGTTGCTCCATCAAAGCCGGCTGCTCCATCGGTTCCAGTCGCTGCCCAC
>NW_009258966.1:2421329-2433402 GCF_000687185.1 Egretta garzetta | reverse complement strand
GCCCTGGAGCAAAGCATCTCTCCCGGCAGCAGCCTCCGGGGAGCTCTCCCTCTCCCTGCCAGGCCTCACCCTGTTCGGAGAAGGTCTAAGGCTTACATAAGCGCAGCCCACCGGTGCCTCCCCCGGTGCTTATAACACAGAGAAAGAAGCTTCCAGGCAGATAAGCTGCAGACATGTTCCAGTCAGAAATGCTAATTTGAGCCTGGCCTCACAGAGACACACAAAACCCCAAACCCAATAAACCCCCACATCTAGAAGCTCTGTTCAAAAGCAAAACAAAACACGCTGGTATCTAAGCCGCACCAAAAATTGCTGCTGGAGGTCACACAGACACAGCCTGCCCATGGGAAGTGCTGCTCCTTGAAAACCACGCACCCTGCGGTCACGTTTAGGGTTTGCTGTGAAGGTTAAGCATTCAGCCCAACACCTCCAAATGTCATGAATGGGATGAAGGAGGCCAGGCTAAGGCGACAGACCACCCACCGCACTGCCCAGTCTGCCAGACCCACATACTGGCTGCAGAGCAAGCAGATGCCGTGCCAGCCGTCTTCATTCCTAGTCCAGCTGTTAATAGGATGCTTATTAGTCATGGATTCTGACAATGGGACTCACTGTACATCATGGAATTGTGTTTTAAAAAAAAGTCTTTTCTTCCTAAAAAAAAACCCAAACAAAAAAGAGGTCAGATATTTAGGTCTGGCTGGTGGTTGTGGGGCTGGAAGCAAGCAGCCTGGTGGTGCGGTCTGCTCTAGCTGTGAGGCTCAGACATGCTCACAGTACCGGCAGTTTGCGATTCCCCTTAGAGGCACTTACACCAAGGGGTTTCTAGTGCGCCTGCTCTCCTTCCCTCTCCCTGGCCCAGGCATCAGGTAGGTGTCAGAAAAAAAAAGCACCAGCAGCTACAACCTGAGAGGTCGGATGAATTTTCTGGCTCTACTGCAGTTGGGAATACATTCCCATAGATTTTAAATGGGGCTGGGATCTAATGCTTTGAAGTGAAACATGGACGAATGTACTGAATTGTCAGGCATCGCTCTGGAACCTCTCCTGGCACACAGGACTTATCGCTACTTTTTTAACAAGTTGTGTTTGTGTGTGCACGCATGAGAGAGAGAGCTAGAGAACTGTGATGATTTCAAGCAGACTTTAAAAAGTCTGAAAGAACCTAAGACCACCCTGAAGCACTCAAATGCAACCCCGATATTCCGGGGGCACTGTGTGCTTAGAGAAGAAAACAGCCCGTCTTCCTGGGAGAGCCGCAGGTAATGAACAAGCATGTCACCTCCCTTGGTAACTTATTCCAACTATAGCTAAGAAGAACCAGTGCCTTATTTCTTCAGGAACTTTGCCTCAGGTCCATTTTGGCTATTGGCTGGTGCAAAGGTTGTATGGGCAAGTAGCACCTCTTTTCAGTATTTGCTTGAGTTTTCCCATATGGGCACCATTAAAACTGCTGTAGGTTGCAAAAAGAATTAGTGTGAAACACCCTATGCCACTTACTTCAAAGGTAGAATTCACATAATTTTAGAGGTTGTCAGAAACACTGCCCAAAGGAATAAAATATCTCACAAGAATAAGTTGTTACAAGAATCACCAAAATGAGTTGTGAAATGAATAGTGAAATAAGCTTTCAAACTGTTTTGTTCGTTTTATTCTGATATTCTCAGGATCAGATTTAAATTATTTTCCAGCAGTTATAATGTCTCTCTGCTTATTTGTACACCTATGTGTTTAGTGATGTTCCGGTATTTAAACTTAAAAAAAAAAAAAGAATTGATGCTTCTGCTGTTAATCCCCTTAAACCTTAGAACTTTGACTCCTTTGGCACAATGTTGGTGGCATCATTAGTGATGCATTTAAACGCTGATAGTAAAAGGAAAAAGAAGTTTTATACCTTCCTCTGTGACAAGAAAGGGATCAGGCTGAATTACCTACTGCAGTTCCAAATTGCTCTTGTTGTTTATTATAGCTCATCTATACTGCTGTACCAATTTGTCAGTTTCTTCCTTGATTACCAAGACCTTAAATTTCTCTAGTCGTAATAGAAATTCTTATACTTTTATTTGCTCCTATTCAGAAGTGTTTGCGGAGGTTTACATTTCCAATCTTTCAACATCACTTGTTGAGCCTGAAAACTTCTATGGGAGTCGATTACTTGATCACGTGAAAATCACCAGGAACAGTATTTATGGCTCTCCAGCTTGTGTTTTCACCAGTACCCCATTGACAGAAGTGGCACAAGGATCTGAGCACACACAGCAGTTAACAGATTCTAGCCTCAGCCACTGAGGGTATCTGTCACTAAAAAATAAAAAAAAAAAAAAAAAAAAGGAAAGCATTGTAACCCACACAGCATGGGAATTGTCTCCACATTCTCAGTTGTCTTTCTTACAAAGGAGCACAGAACATTTTACCCATTTCTTTTTACTTCTGAAAATCTTATACCCCCCCCGAAACTAACTATTGCACATATTTCTCAACTGTTCCATTATTATAGAACAATAACAATAAAGCCTGTGGGAGGCTGTATTCCAACAAGTGTAAGGGATGTTGTAACTTTCAATTTTACTGCAAAAGCTCAGGTCCCTTTCAAGACCAATTACTTAAAGATTATTTGAAAAATAAGTCCAAAGCTGAGGCAAATGGCACAGTGATTCACATCTATCTTATAACGCAGGATGTGACACAAGTTCCTCAGGAGCTGGACTGCACACTGGTAATGGTGTCACAGTCACACATCAATGAAGGCTAAAAAACTGCAGAAACAACCATTTTTGATCAGAACTCTACTGTACCAATATGTCTCACAAATTCGGTCTCTCACCTTGTCTTTGGGTATCACCCATCTCGGTGATACCATCTCGGTCCTTGGCTTTTCATGATTAGCAGGTACTTAGTACTATATGCCCATTAAGTAATTCTGCAAGAATTATACTTGCTAGTTCCTGTAATCAGGGTCCTGTATCGTTTCCCTGATAAATGACCTATTGAGCTTTGCTTAATGATGGCACACCTTCATGTTTCTTGGACGAGATACGTAATCGCATTTGGTTCTCCTGAATCTGCATGATGCTATGACATCCGTAAGTTGACACATGGGTGCGTCATACCCATGTGTTCAAATACCACAGTCCTTAAAGTGGATATATATTATTTGGGCTACAGAGAAAGAGCAAGCATGTAGCTTCAGGGAAGAAGAATAAAGGCCTAAGGTCTTTTCCTGTATTTCACATTATGCAGCCCTCACGGAAAGCACAGAACCTCAGAGGGTTCACGGAGAAAGTGAAGCATTCTTGCATTCTTCATGGCGCAACTTCATCAAGAGGCAGACAGGAAACCAATAAACCATTCCTGATGATACCCTGGCAGTTAAAACCTTGTCTTGGAAATGGGAGTTTGGGCTTTAACCACAGAAACTTTGCTTTATGGACAAATGCCCAACCACTCAACTATTATCCAAAAGACAGGTATAAGCACATCAAGCAATCATTGGACATGACATCTATTGGATTGACACTGAGGAAAATCTTCAGTTAAGACTGACGGAATTAATGAACTCCAGTGTTACACACTTTGCACCATGTATTGGGCCTGAATATGTAGGTTGGGATTGAAGGTTTTGATGCCTCTTGTGATTCCAAATACAAATTGTGGGCAAGTCGAAAGTGGGATCCAAGGTGTCCGAATCCTCAGACTGTTGTGGCAAAAAACTCTACTGTCTCTCTTTAGTCTGTTCACCTGAACAGATAATAGCATTTCAACCCAATAATAAGCATTTATATCTCTTCCTCCAAATACTATGACTTTCACCTCTTTACCAAGGAATATTAAGTCTCTGTTCATCTAAATTTTTTTATGTTTATACTGAGGGCTTTTTAAGAGAAAATCTGCATCTGCAGCTGTGGTGCAAGTTTTCAGGCTACATGACTCAATGGCAACACCTCTCTGAGGAGACCTAAGACAACATTTTGTCACGCAGATCATAATACAAATAAAAGGTTAATAATCTCCACCAAGGAAACTCAACCTTACTGAAATACAGCATTGTATTGTATAGTCCCAAAGCATTACAGAAGGGTTACTGCCTTTTCCTTTAAGCTTTGTATGATTTAAGAAGAACTTCATCCTGCATCTGAAAACCTGAAGTGCCTCAGTCTATGACGCCTAGAGTTCTGTCCCTTTTATTTCACATGAAGGTCTTTGAACTCTTGGAAGGATACCAACTGCACAGAAGAGACCTTTTGGGTTGTAATCAGGAGGAAACGTAAGTCAGTGTTGGTTGCAGACGTCACTCAGATTGCTATTTGAAAACAACACACCATCTAAAGCAGCAGTTCCCCAAATCCAATCGGGAAGACCAAGCTAAATGATGGTGGAGCCCTACATCCAAGTGGGATGACTCCTTCTGGGGCTGTTCCTCAGTCACATAACCCAGAAAGTGAGATTGAACCCTTGGTACACAAGAGATTTTGCATGAGAACCTGCTGCTTGCACAATGATTCACAAAAAAAGCCTGAGAACAAATCGTATCAAACATAGATGACGCAGTGAAGCATCATCAGACTACACAATGCAGTAATCCATGAGTGAAACAAGGGCACCACATACTAAATCATGCCATACACTGAAAATGCTAACAACGACTAAACAGCATGCATACTGCTGAAGGAAAAAAAATAAACAATACTGAAGAGCTGAGGCATTAATCCCCATAACACATAAAGGACTCTTGGAAGAAATCACTTTGATCCACTTCTGGTGGGACCTTAGTATGCATGTGTTATAAATAAAATGTAAAATATTGACATCTCCGTGGGAGAAACACCTTAAAGTAAGTTTCCTTTTCTTTCAATTAGTGCTATTTATATGAAAAAGCTAAAGTGCTGGCTAGTCTTTTCTGCACTGACAATATTTACTCTGCAGTTTTCTGTATGGACCCCTTCTCTTCTTTGAGGTTTCCTGTTTCAGTGCTGAAGAGCTCTTAATGCATTTCAGTTCCCAAGAGTTGCTAGGGTTATTAGCTCTGTTACCAAACTGGGTTTGAGGGAAAGACTGTTTTTGTCTGCTTTAACATCATGTACTAATTTTTGCAATTGGAACATGTAACTCGAACCTTTGGGTTTTTTTTTTAAGCTTAAGCCCTCCATGCAATCATATTTTAATAATATATTCACTCAGTCCAATTAATATGTATTTTTATATATATAATATATAAAACATATAAATTATTTTCATGTGGAATTATTTCATGAGAAGACAGAGATCATCCTAAATCTAACTAATTAATGTTTGTCATCTGCTTCTAATAAGGAAAGGCATGAGTGAATTGAGACGTGTAAGTAGTACTTCCTCACCATCTATAATCTGCACCCTTAACAAAAAATGTTGCAGAATTTAGCTGTTGGTAGGCATTTAGAGTAAGAATATATGTGATGCTTACGTGGAGGGAAAGCTGGAGAACCATTTAAAAAAAGTTCCGAGATTGTCCCCTTTTGAACTTCAGGAGCAATGTTTTTCCTCCCAAAGTTTAATTGTTCTCAATGTGCACACAAGGGATTAAATCTCACCTGAAATTGGGACTGTGTATCCACTAACAAATATCCCAAGGACTGCCCTCTGGCACAGAGGCCAACTTGCAAAGAACAGTTTGCATCTACTTTATTTACCTTTTAACCTCCAGAACAGGCTGGTCACGTCCAAAAAGCCCATGAGAAATGGTGCCTCGCCAACTCTCGAACTGTGCACAGGCCAGAATCTCTGTCAGCAACTGTTCTACCAACTAACTGTGCAGATGACTGAGCTACAGTGCCCCAGAGTATTTCCTGGCCCTACTGAGTGTAGGGACATAGATGTAGTGTGACTGGCTTAATGTTAAGCTTTGAACGTACTTATTTTGGCCTCTCTTTAGTCAATAATGTGACTCATTCAACCTTTTTTAACCACCTATTTTAGGATGAAGCAACTTCTAAATCAGTTTTTGTCTCTCTATAAAGATTCTGGCATCAAGTCGAAAGTTTTCTGACTAAAATACAGTGAGATGCATCTGACATCTCATGGCATTATGGCTGTTAAAGCAAGTGCAAAGCAGGGACAAGAAAATTATGCAGAATTTTATGATGTTTAGCCTTGAGAGAGCATATTGAAGTATGATGCTAGCAAAGCTGAAGCGTGGTCTCCCCAGATAAGAACAGACACATTCAACATGCTTTCCTGTTAAATGGTTTTGTTCTCTTGAGCATCAAATACAAAACAAGGCCGAAAACACTTTTTGTGTAATGCACATGGCATTTTATACAAGCTTGTAAGAGAGTCATAATCATCATGAAAAACCCAGAGTTAAAGGCATTTCCCCCCCCTTTTTTTGTCTCATCTCCAAGTACGAAGATGATGTAGTATGATAATGCCTTGAGTAACCTTTGTACAACATCCTTGAAGAGCAAGTAAGACTTCAGGAGAGTCAAGAACAGCATAAGCCAAAAGCTTGTGCAACTAAAAGCAGAATTTGATCAGCAGAATGAGCATGTACAGCAGCAATGGTTAAAGAGAATCTGCTTTAGATTTGAGAAGGAGTTTGCAGAATGGATGTGTGAATTTCCACCCTCCCCCATCTTGATCTTACTCATCTTCTATTAATACCTTAGTAGTAATTTCTCAGGACTTGTAAGTAAAGGTGACGTGCTCAATATGTACATGGGTGACATGACTGTATTTTATCATTTCACTCCCAAGGTTACTTTAATTTCACTTAGCTCCTTCATAGTTTCCATGTGCTTTTAGGAGTAGTTCAAGCTACAAATAAGAAATTTGTAATTCATCCTAGTCTCTAAACCATTATCTGAATAATAATTCAGATAAATAATGCCTCCTAGTTTAGAGGGTTTGAACTTGGTGACTATTACCTTGGAAATGGGATGACTGAATTTTCTTAGCACTATTTTTTAGTATTGGGATGTTAGGAAGTACTAAGCCTTTCATAAAACCAGTAAAATAATTTTCCTTGCCAATACTTCATTTCTCAATCTTTAAAAATGATTTACTGAATTTTTCCAATTTGCCTATTCTGTTAATACAATTACCTAAAATCAAGTGAATTAAATTATATTACAAATATTGGTAGCTCAGTACTGTGGCATCTTTGGGTGCAACACAATACTCTCCCAAATCTACGTTTCTTTTTTTTTTGTCTTGTAGCACTCTCACAGTCTTGCCCAAAAGGTCAACCCTTACTTTCATATCCTTTTTCCTCCCACTGCAGCAACTGAAGTCACTTAAACTATACAGTCAATGCTTTTACACAAGGCATACTGAATACAGAGAACACGTTTCATGTTCTACTTAAGCTTCTGATGTTTCCAATTTACTGGCATTATTCTTTTTAAATAAGTACATACAGCATTTCAGGATCACCTACAATTTTAGATGCTGTAACTGCCACTTTTTAAAATACGAGATTTAACATGCCTTTTGCAAGCTTTGCCTTCTGCAAATTCTACAGGCAACGTGCTGCTAATCATTTATTTGTTCACCCGACACATTATCTGCTTTACATGTTTGCAGTCTAGTCTGTTATTTAAGAATATGCACAAGGAAAAGTTTCTGCCACTTAAAACAGAGCACACCACTCTGGACAGAGAGAGCCCATGGTCCTTAAGGAGTTACCGGAGATAAAGAAGCACTGACTACCTCCCTGGTACAAGAAGGTAGAAAACTACAGGGAAGTGGCAAAAAGGAGAACTCTCTCCATAAAAAAGGTACAGAGCTACAGGGGGGAATTAGTAGAATTGGAACTGGCAGTCGTTAAAAGGAAAGGAACAGAATAAAGGCAGCCACTTAGAGCATTCAGGAAACAGCAAGAGCTGGATCAGGTGAGTAGTCACTGTATACTGGTAGACTAGGGGCCAAGAAATAATTAATTAGTTGGAGCTGGAGAAAAATTAAAAGCAGAAAAATGCTAGAGGAAACAGTAATAAATATATACTGTTCAAGGAACAAGCTGAATCTTAAATAATTCAAATGAGTACATTATCCTGGTTCAAAAATGCATGTGATGAACAAAAGAAATCCAAAGCATTACTGTGGGGTTTATGCTGCTAGAGTATTACCTTTGAAGGGATCGAGACAAACAATTATTTTTTTTTTCAGCTCCAGAGGATAAAAATCATCTATAGATTCATCATGAAGGGCAACCTTCAACCATTAGCTGGCAAGACACAATGATCTACAGTCCACCTTCACCTCGTGGGTTTTTAGTTTTTTGGTTTTTTTTAAAAAACAAAACAAAACAAAACACAACCGCCTCCCCAAAACAAACAAACCGACCTTCTTGCATCACCTCCGAAGAGCACATTTGCAGTATGTTAGTAGTTTCATCTGTTAAGATCAAATCAGGTGAAAGGCACCAATAGAACATTCTTTAAAGAGATCTGGACTAGTAGCTTATCTTAGGTAAACATACTGCCACACAGGAGAACAAACTACTTATATTTGTAAGGCCGGCAAGTGGACATATTACGAAAAAGACTGAAAAAAAAAAAATCTAGGAAAAACTACACAAATACCTTTGTCCTCGTGTACCCTCTAGTGGCTGTGCAAGGTTATGCTGGCCTCAGTAACTGAGCAGGCAATTTCCTCAAGGAGACAGAATCAGAGTGCTTACCTCTGCAACAGTTCTCTTAAACAGACAAGGATTCATGAAATGGGGGCTCTGAGCAGGCACAAGTATGGATTACTTGAAGCGTTTAAGTTTACAACCGATTCTGCCTTGTTAGCTTAATCCAATGAATCCAGGTTTTCCACCTAAAAAGCGGTAAAGCGTATCAAGCTATCCACACTGCAAGCATTCAGGGCACGCCACCTGCATTACTGTGCCATATATACAGGCTGTAGGCAAACTGCAGCAACATCAGTAAGTTGAAAGCTGAGTATTTGTTTCCACCCTTATATGTCTTCTGGAGAACTATCTGATACACAGGTTGCAGAGACCACATAAAAGCCGCTTATACAAGGAACAGCAACAGATGTCTCAAGACTACCGTACAAGCATGTTTAAAACTAGAAACAGGCTGGTTTTGCCTGTATGTGCCAAAGAAGTGGATTACGTCAGGGACCAAAACCGTCATCCAGCATAAGAACACTCTGCAAGCAAACAGCTAACATTTAATTTAGTACAGCGTAAACATAAAAGATTGTACAACAGACATTTAAAATAAACCCACAAAAAACACTCCCCACACCCTCCAATAAATAAAAGCAAAGGTCAGTACCCCAGTCAAGGTACCAAGTCCTCCCCGGGATGAAAAAAAATTAAAAAAAAAAAATCCTCGTTATGTTATGACTTAGCAAAAGGATATAAAGTGCATTCTATTTTGTTGATGGAACACGCAGCTTGCTGAAACAGGAAAATAGCAGCAGCCAAAAGGAGAATACATAGAGCAGGTTTTTAGCACCTCTTGACTATTTCTTCATTAACTGAAAGATGCAACAGCTAGTTGCATCATTCAACTAACGATGCTAAACAGTGCCAGAAGGAACACCTTGGCAACTGCTGGAGCGTTCAGCCTTCAGTAAATACACTACCAACAAGATGAAGGCACAGGGTGAAGTAATTAGATTACATACCAGCACCTACATATTAATTATGAGAAAAAAGACCCAAATACTGTCTTGAAATGACATGAGATTATTCACGTTCAAGATGAAGCTTTCATGAAGAATAGAACGCACATAACAGATGTATAACATGTCAGAAGTAAACCGAATCCCAGGCTACATGTACAATAAACACCCCTTTTAATAAGCATACAGAGTGACACAGCTGCCCAGTCCTCCAGACAGCTATGAAATAGTTTCCCTTCAGATATAGCAACTGAGAACTCAGCAGCAAGAGCTGGCTCTACCCTGGCAGGTGCAGATTTTTTTTCTGTACCCCTAACATACATCAGAAAAAAGCTACATGATCAGATAGCCTACATAGCTTTTCTTTTATGCTATTCATCTGCATCATTTTTATAAATGTACAGTCATAAGCAGACATGCAAAAACCCTTCTTTCTGTGTGTTTACAGGCTGAGTTCAAGAAAGTTAGTCCCTTTTCCATTTTTGAAGACAACACCTAAAGAGCTGCACTGCTTGTCATTCATCCCCATGCCTGAGTTTTGCAATAATGCAGTACCAGCTTGCCATCACTTCCAAAACACTGCAAGAAAAAAAACACAAGAAAACAGCAGCTGTTAAGATTATTCATGGGCTAGCATATACATGAAGCAAAACAAACAACACCCCCCCACACCAGATAACCGTGTCATGGAATACTGTTGCTGGTAACAGAGCTCTCCATCATAATGGGAGGCCTGACAACATTCTGCGTGTGAAGGAATGCATTTCCAGAGACACTATGAAGTCACTTGTCTTTAAACCATATTCATACAGATCTGCGAATATCATCTACGTTACCTTAAATGCAAGATATTACCAACATAGCTAGGGGCAGTAGCAGATTTCAAGTGCCAGAAGCGTACCGACAAATTCTGCTAAGCACATCTCGGAAAGATATTTAAGATGAAAGTCACCTCATAGAGCGTCCCGACTTCTTGGTCTGGCGATGGAGCAAAAGACTGGTTTACATAAATGAACTGCAAGAAAAGAAAACAGAAGATGGAGATCTCGCACAGATCTCATACAAGACACGTTCTGCAGCCAAAGGTGGGTAAATCTGTCCTCTGTTCACCGTTTATTTTATGATCTTTACAGTCCACACCAGAATTCCACGAATTGGCATTTTCACTTCAGTGTGGATGGGCAACATGCCTTCCAGAAGTGACCTGGGACTGGCCAACCAGACCAGGCCAAAGCAGGCATCCTGCAAGTTGGCTCATTAGTCTCCCATATAGCAGCACAAAGCAAACTCACTGCTTCAGTTCTTGCTCTTACTTCAAGTATCCAAACCATTCCCGCTATTCCAAATTTACTCAGTTAGAACAGCAATCACAGAAATTAGAATTATTATGTTCTTTTTAAAAGTCATCCTTCTTACTTCCTGCTCCAAACTTATATATGCATACAGCAGCTAGTCCATAAATGTCAAAGAGGGCCTTGGAGTGCGAGATGGCAATGCACAGTAGGGTATCATGTGCTATTTCTAAATAGCACATGATAGTCATAGAATTCCTAGGGCTTTGTTCCTGAAGCGCGGCCTTAAGCTTAAACCACAGCGGGAGACTCCGTGCTCCTCTATGTTTTCCCCGCTGAGAAAATGAGATGGCAGTTAATGAATTAAACTGTTGAGAAGATCCATGAACAGTAAATACCTGAACTACTACTCTTCTTTGGGAAAAAGAAACCCTTCATGATTTCCAGGTGCAAGAAAAGGGTAGTGAAACTGTTTACACCTATATCCTTAAATAAGAGCCTCCAGACCAAGAACAGAGCTATTTCACCTATACTTTAGCTACACACTTGACTATTTTAATGAGTCTAGCTATAACTTGGTATCTTAAATGAAAACCTTGAAGTGTATGTATGTTAAGGGTTTACTGCTAATCACAAAATCAGTACAATCATATTTCTTAATCTGTTCCAGCCCGTCCAGTGTTACCAGAGGGCCACTTGAGCTTCACACGAAGCAACCCATAAACAGTACCGGTAACGTGCTGCCGAACCGTGAACATTTCCAAGCTACCCATTTTAAAAGCGAAATGACTCCTATGACAGTAATCAAAACTGTTTGAGAAGGACGTTCTGAAGGAAGCAGGCGCCGCAATTCAGAGAGTCAACCCCAAACACGTCCAGTGTTACCAGAGGGCCACTTGAGCTTCACACGAAGCAACCCATAAACAGTACCGGTAACGTGCTGCCGAACCGTGAACATTTCCAAGCTACCCATTTTAAAAGCGAAATGACTCCTATGACAGTAATCAAAACTGTTTGAGAAGGACGTTCTGAAGGAAGCAGGCGCCGCAATTCAGAGAGTCAACCCCAAACACTTTAGGCTTTTTCCCCCCAAATACCCCTGCCTACCCGATTCCTGCAGCTCGTGAACCTTTCCCCGAACCCCACTGCCACGCACCGCGCGCGCA
>NW_009258966.1:2419831-2420034 GCF_000687185.1 Egretta garzetta | reverse complement strand
GGGGGCCGGCGCCCGCGGGCGTGGGGCAGCGGAGGGGGCCGAGACCTCCTCAGAGCCGCCGGTTGGGGAAACGCGGTGTCGAAGAAAGCCCTTTTCCCCACGCAGCGTTCCTTTCGCTGGAGGTTGCCCTCCGGTAGTACTGACGGTGGAGGACGGGAGCCTCCTTCAGCGGCAGGGGCGGGCCCCCGTGCGGCCCCCTTCTT
>NW_009258966.1:2377765-2419770 GCF_000687185.1 Egretta garzetta | reverse complement strand
CTGAGGCGGTGCTGCCTGCGCGGCCTCCGTGCTGGGGCAGAGCTGCTGGAACTGGGAAAAGATGAGTTTTATGGGCCTCACAGGTTCAATCAGCAGAGCCCTTTGCTTTGGGCACTTTCAGAGTGCTGTAAAAATGCCGCTGACGTGAGAAAGGAATGTAATGAAACAGAAAAGCGTGTTCTTTTGACGTGGCAGAAGGCCAGTAGCAAAGCAGCTCTGAAAACGCAGCACGAGCAGTTGATGTGAATGACAAGAAGGTGCAGCCGCAGGGAATTAGGAAACAATGCGCAAACAGTTGATTTAATTCAAGGATAAGAGATTTTGAGGTAATGGCTTGATCATGTACTGTATTTCCTGGCAAATAGGCTAAGCTCTGCTGGGGCTGAACTTGGACATTAAAACACAAGAAAACAGCTGACGATTCCCAGAATTATGTAAACAAAATGCTCCTTTTCAGCAGTGCTATTACTTACTTGGATTTTCGGCCACTTACTTGCAGTTCTGGCTTTTACAGAAGTCATGTTTGACTTCATTGAAAGGGATGTGTCTTCTACATCTCGGAACAGAAATGATGACGGTGACACTTCAGTTTGCACTGTCAGGCTTTTAATTAAAGGAGCGGAACTGATACAGGTCATTGCTATGGATGACTGAATTTGGTGCCTTCTCTAAAGGCACCAAAAATCTAATATATGTTTGTGAACCTGTTTTCTTCTTTCTCATAAATTCTGGGTTACCAAGTGGATGTCTTTCATTTACCATTTCTAATTTAAAAACTAAAATTGAATATTCTCACCTGCACGTATTCATAAGTGTTCCCCGTGCGTGCACTCTCTTCTTGATAACTTCCACTGCAAATCTACAGTAACTTACTAAAGAAGGGTTTTTTTTGGTTTCTTTTCTTTTTTCTTTTTTTTTTTTTTTTTTCCTTGTCACTGTGGAGGTAACAAATAGGTAGCTGAAAGACTTTGGAAAAGTATGCAAAACTTGCATTAGTGTGAAATGGTTAACTTCCATTCTAACTTTCCATTCAAATGTAATTTTTTTGCGTGTGTGTCTTCTGTTACTGTTGTGTCATCAAAGAAAGCCCTGGGAGGGAGAAGAAGCAGGGGGAGGAGAGGAGTGAATGGCAGGAGGATAACAGATTTTTCTTTTCAACTTCACTCTGCTCAAGTACTTTCATAACTGGAATTAGAATAAATCCTCAATGCTTAAAGTAGGGTAATATGTCTGTATAAACAGAACACCTCAAAATTTTGAAAACAAATGAAACTAAGAAATTATGTGATTAGGCAATTTCCCTAAAGCTTTATTGTGCACAGAAACAAATGCGATTGTCTTGATTAACTTTTTGTGTGTGACTGCAATAAGACAGTTTGATCAATGGACTTTCTGAGACTGATACATAACTTTAATATTGATTGAACCAGTACCGGAGGCAAGTCTCTTTTTTTTCTTTTTTTTTTTTTTTTCTGCGAGTGGAAGCATCTCCTGCTTTCTAGAGAGGTTAATTTGGTCAGATCTTTGAATGAGGTATTTGCTTCATGATATCAAAACTTACAAAATGTGTGCAACTTTTTTCCCCCTGATATATATGAAAATGGAAAGAGGTCCTACTGCATAAAATGAAGTTAGTAATCTTTTGCGGTTAAGTAGCAAAATAATAATTCATGGCAATTAAATAGGAAGACAGATGTGCCGTGTTTTGATGTTTCAGAATATAGACCTGTGGCCATAATTTCAAAGCTAAAAATAAGGTTCTGAACAACTTTGTGAATAACGGCAGATTCTGAAAACAAAATTTATTTTAAGTACTCAGCATCTCAGTTTCTTAAGGAAAAAAGACACATTGTCTCTTTCCTGCTACCACAGAAATTACAGGGGAAGGAACTGAAATAACTGCAGCGGAGCAAGGTAGCTGTGATTTAGGGAACAAAAACTATAGAAGCAGAGGAACCTGCACTTTCTTGTTTTGTGTTTTATGGAGCAACTTACTTCCGCTGGAGCTTTTTGCCGATGTCTTTGTGGATTCTAGAGGTTGGTTGTAAAATAGCACATGAATTTAAAGTGATGACTACAAATCACTCTGAAGCCAGGCTTTGCGTAGCAGTCATGCAGGGTACTGCACTGTTCTAGCTGAAATCACTTTTAAAGTACATGCACCAATTCTCTTTAGAGTGTTTGTTCATATAATGGTTTAAAAATGCTGGCTTACATGCCTGGGCAGGGATGGGGGGGCTATCTGTGCTTGAAAACTTTAGGGTTCTGTGCTATAAAACAAATGCAAGATTTTATGAATTGTATCTACATTTTTTGACTACGGAAGTAGAGACTCCTTAAGTATTAGTCCACTCTTACAGAAGGGTAGCAAAAGCAAGCATGCAGGAATGATGGAGTCCCAGTGGGGACTTAAGGAGACTCAAGTGAGTTTAAACTTGGAAGTGATGTTTCTGATCTGCTAGAAGGAAAGTTAATGGCTTAGGAGAACCTGTTGCTCATGATGCCATTGTATTTTCAGTATTGTGGGATTTTCAGCTTCTCCACTCCCTTCAAGCTTTTGAGACTTTATTTTCCCTCCTGATCGTGGGTGAAAGTATTTTCAAAGCATGTCTGTAGCTGTTCAGGCTACAGAAAATTCACACATAGAGAAAATTCAGAAGACCTGAGAAAACATCCTGTTTACTTGAAGAAACTATAATGAGGGGGTTTTTTTTAGAATTTTCTTAAAAACAATCACTTTTTTTTCCACAGTTGTTTCTCAGTAATGTATTCTGCAACTTAACTTGTAAAAATGTCTTTTTGTGTT
Organism: Egretta garzetta; assembly: GCF_000687185.1. Classification (NCBI taxonomy): domain Eukaryota; kingdom Metazoa; phylum Chordata; class Aves; order Pelecaniformes; family Ardeidae; genus Egretta; species Egretta garzetta. The sequence continues at coordinate 2,416,964 of NW_009258966.1, read as the reverse complement.
GAAATGACAAAAACAATATGCAGCTTGTTAATTGGCAGATTTAAGGCTTCAGTGCTAGATAGTTTGAGGGTGCTGATATACTTTATGTTGCACTTATTAGCTGTGTGTGCTGTGCATTGTTAATTAATCCATTTTAGCTTGATAGCAAAATATGTTTTCTTTCATAGAGTGAAGATACGCAGCAACAAATTATCAGAGAAACTTTCCATTTAGTATCAAAACGTGATGAAAATGTCTGTAATTTCCTAGAAGGAGGATTGTAAGTATCAAGTTTGAAATAAATGCCTGATAATTATTGGCTAGCAAATATTATTACTGTTGATTGTAATATAACTGGTTTAATGTAAATGCCATGTCACTTCAGATATTTCAATACACAACAAGTACTATAATTTTGCACCAGGTATACGTATTCTTTACTAACTGAAGCATATATATATGTATCAAAATGAGTTAAGCAATAAAACTAATTTTTTCTAGTACTGTAACTGACACAGTGTCATATCTAGTGCTGTAATTTTTTCAGACACAAGATGGGGAAGAAACAGGCAAATGATACCTAACTAGTTTCCCTATGATTAAACTAAAGATTTCTGGTCTCGTTTGAAGAGGCATTGACATTTTCCATACCCACTGAGAAAATGGAAATATTTTGTAGCTGATACTTTGGCCTGAACTCCTAAAATTGGAGTGGACAGCCTCTGATAGTAGGATTCCTCAGCCTTTTTATCAGGGTTCAGGCTTGCTATATAAATGAGGAAGAAAAAAAATAAATTTTAAATGTGCTAATTAACGTAGTTTCAACCAAGATTTTGTATTAATATAGGTAGAGCAAGATAGGAGGAAAGGCAGACTTGCGTCTTTTGTCTCTGGAAAACATGCACAGAATATTCTTTTTTTAATTATCTCTGCTGTTTTTGTTTTTTTTTTTAAAGTGGTCTTGCTTTAGTTGAAAAGAAGAAATTCTGAAAAGGAAAAGTGTTTTGAGATATTAGTCACGAAGAGTAAATAGTTATACAAAGCCACCTTCTAGGAAAAGGGGTCATAATTGATGGAGTAAGCTCATGATCTCCAGTCTAAACATAGAGATTGTGATAGCCTGTTAAATATTGTAATTGTGGACATTTCTGATTACTGAAATTAATAGTTAATGCCTAAATGCAGAGTCGTTAAATGCTTAGTTGTACCATGTCACCTATGATGTCTTTTTCCTGGTCAAGATGATTCCTGATTTTTTTTTATTTTAATATTTTTTAAACCAAAATTATTTTTTTTTCCAACTACTCAGCTGGTGATTCTATTGTTAGGTTCTTGGAGATTATTTCAAGCTGAAAACATGCTGGCTTGAATTCTGTAAGTGAAAGACAGAAGCCATTTGGAGCCTTTTAAAAAAAATTACAGCTCTGCAGCAAAAGGAAACTAAGACAGAGGACGCAAATCTGGCTTTCCTCCTACTGCTCAAGTCTGGAGTTACCATTTCAATATATTTTTTCAGGATTTTTTTTCTTTTCAGGACAGGGATCTTTATAATTTTCAATTTACCCAAAGGCCTCAATAGTTTATATATACTAACTCTGTATACTGAAGTATTTGAAAGAATTGGGTAAATAAAGCACAAAAGAGAAAACTTTAATTGCCATTTCTTTCCTCTTTCACATCTGTTTATAATATTTTTGTTTGATACTTCTTAAAAGTAGTTCCTTCTCCCCCAACCCAAGCATTAATGCAAACCAATGTGCTTAAGCAAAATTGACTTAAAAGATTTCTTCTTCTTTTTATATATTTATGTATTCCCTCCCTGTAATAAAGGCAGAAACTAAAGGGATGAGCTATGACACACCAAAAGGTGATTCAGTTCTGGTACAGAATTAAGGGAGAGTTACGATGTTCGTAGCCATGTAGGTTCAGGCTACAAAATACTTTCATTTCTATTTAAGTGGACCTCCTACTGCAAATGTCAGTGATCTGAAGAACACCTCTTCTTATGATTTATGTGTCTTCTTTTGGAAGGCTATACCAGAGGAGTGGAAGGAAATACCTGTTTAGACCTCTTCTTGTTCAGTAACTTCATGATGAGCGAGTCCATAAAAATTCAGTTGCTCTTGTGGCTGTAACATTGCGTCAGAAACTATTGGTTGTAATATAGTCTTATTTCTCAAGGTATCAAACATTTTGTAGCACAAGAGTGTTACATGTTCTTGGTTATTAAGCAGACCATAAACCTGATTTAGGGCTTTTTTCATAATCCAAATGCCAGTCTGCATTACACTTTTCTTTTTCTGTTGATGGTCCTCTGAGAAGGGCAAGGAAGGATTGTTAGGCATACTCTCTGTTAATCTGTAAAGCAGATTAATCCCTGTACAGTGCCCACTAGCGTGTAATGGGAGTGCATTTAATACCCATTTTTTGATGAAACTGCATGATCTGTTTGAATTGATTGTAGTAAAAAGGTGCATATGTTGATGTAATTATTATCCACGTGGATAACAATAACTGCTTGTGTGCTAAATGTAACTTGGGCTGTCTTGGTACTTCGTATTCTTTCACTGTAATTATATCACAAAATAGAAGTTGTGATAGAGTTGGATTTGAGAAGGCTCCAGCCAGCCATTAACAGTAGGCCTCCTATTAACTGAAATAACTGTGAGGATTTGCCCAGCTTATCCCAAGATGCTAACTAAGCTTTCCTGTTTTCTTTCCTCCTTAGATTAATAGGTGGATCCGATAACAAATTAATTTACCGTCACTATGCCACCTTGTATTTTGTCTTCTGTGTGGATTCTTCAGAAAGTGAGCTTGGCATTCTAGACCTCATACAAGTAAGTTTTGGTTTTGATGGGTTTTTTTTTTGCTTCTTTTTATTTTCTAATAACTGGAATTCTACTTCTAAGTAGTTTAGAACTTCAGTATTTAGCTGTGTCTTTTTCTGTAATGTTTGGAAGTGAAGGTGGCTTTCATACTGTGAACACACCCTAAGTGCTGAGTATTAGATTGTTTGCAGTTTTCTGGACTGTCTTTGAAAAAGTTGGTGAGAAAGTAAGGAAGCAGTTTGTTTGGAACCTACTGAACAATCAGCAGCTATTTTTTGCTGCAGCTTTTCAAGGCCTTGTTTTGGCTGCAGGTAAAAATGGTGCAGTTGAAACATTCACTAGGCAAGTTTAGGTTACGAGAACCTTGATACATAAAGGTCTGTGTGTGTGTGTATATACACATACATATGTATTCACTACAAATATGTAATGGATTAACACATCCAAAACCTCTTTGGATGAAACTTTCCTTGTGGCTTATGAACTTTGGTCATACACCTTAGAAAATGACTGCAAATGCTGCCCTAGGCATGTGTTCTGCACCAGAGGGCGGCAGGTAGGGAGAAGTGAGGAGAATGAGATCCATAAAGAACCTGTAGAGGTTTTCTATAAAAAAGGCTCGACAACAAAATGGCTTCATAAGATAACTGTTTAATAGAACAGACTAACAGGAGGAATGTGGATAGTAAATCTTACAGCCCTTCAGATGCTGGGCATCCCGTGTTCATGCAGCATCCAATGGAGACCAGGTAGATTTTCTCACGGTGCACTGTGCAGAACAGATCCTGTCCATGGAGAGCAGCTCTCCCTTTTTGGGACCTTTGAGCTATTACATGATTTCATCACAAGAAGACAATTCTGTTCCTAATGGATGTTCTCATGAGAACCTCTTGCTGCACTTTGAGGTACAGGAAAGGCCATGCATGTGGCGGAATCACTGGTACCAAGTGGGAGCTGCCTGCAGGCTCCTCTGTTACTGCAAGCTGGCTGCGTTTATCCCACAGCCAAGGAATTTCTGCAGGTCTGTGCCTACTCAGGTTAAGTGTTGTGTCCATCGTGAACTCCTAAACATGCATCTGTCTCTTGGTCAGGATCAATGTGCTCCACTCTTTGATCCACCTACAGTTTACCTTTCCCAAAGACATTGTAAGTTATAGGTTACATTAATAAGATACTGGTCTATTGAGCCCAGCAGAGCAGACGTGGCCTGTTCAAGATCACTAACTCCTCAAATACAACGTCTTGGCAAGGCTCCCAATACAGCATGTATGATTTAAACTGCTAAGTATGTCTGTGTCAGCTCACCATCAGAAATCATATCTGGTAATACAAACACTCTTGTGTCAAGAGAACTCTGACTACACCAGTGATTTTTCAACTTAAAATTTGCATATAAACAATTTCACTGATGATTGTTACTGTAGGCAGATGTAGCAAAAACCAGTTTCATACCATGTATGTCATTACATGAAATAGGTCTTGGTTATATATGTGTGTGTGATTCACTTACTGTTAAGCCTTTCAAAAGCTTGCATATCAAGAGAGTCAATTTATTATGTAAGTAAAATCTGTGGTATCCTGAGACATGGGCCTGTATCTATTGATTATTTCACTGCAGAAAGCACTGTGAGCCTTAAAGGCCTCTCAATTCCATACAGACCTTTCTTGGTGCTGAATAGCTTCTTGTAGTCACCTGTTAGTGTTCAGAACAGCTCTTCAGTGTTTAGTGTTCTTCTGGACAGTAGATCCAAATTGTCTTTCCAACTGGATGTGTGGGTAGCAAGGAAGGAAACTTTTTCTAGATTCTTACATCATCTTTGGTCATAGAAATGTTCTGCAATATCTCAGTGGCGCATGTTACTGAGTGAGGTATACAATGACCTTACCTGTTCTTAGCAGTTTGCTGTACAGAGTTGCTTAGTTGCTTGTTGCATAGTGTGTCTTCTTACTTGGAAGTCCTAAAATATTGATGAATTGAGAAAAGAAGCACGTTAATATTTCATGTGTCTTAGGGATGCTTTTCAGATAAAGTGGATTTCATAAATATCTTGTGCTTAATCAGATAATAAGGATAGGAAAGACTACCTAGATCAATGAGTCTGACCTGTTATATTTTGCAGGGCCGCTATGCAAGTTCAGCTAAGATTTTATTCATTATGGTATGTTAGAAATTTCACATTAGTAGCTTCCAGTTACTTCCAGTTACACAGGGTAACCTAAATTTTACTTTAAGGTGTTGAAGCAAATTGCTTGAGCTTACTACTACCTGTATGTCTGTAGCCCTCAAACTCTCTGAATTAGGGAGGTCTTAAACTTTTCTCTAAACCGTGTTGCTTCTTGTGCCAGAAGCACTTTGATGGACTTCAATCTCTTAGACTTTATATTTCACATCTTTTCCATTACGCTCTGGTGTTTATTTACATGCCAGTATAACTACTTGAAGGAAGCAGAAACAATAGAAATGCTATTTCTACTTATAGAAATACTTTTACTTTTTTCTGACCTGTGTGATTTTTGTTTATAAATACAACCTCACCACAGTACCTGCAGCTGTTCAGTATCCCAGTTTCTGTAGAGCATTGTAATTCAACCATTTGATTATAGTAGAAAGTATACAGAGATTAATTAAGTATACAGAGATTAATTAAGCATTTTTAATTTCCAGTCTGACTCACAAGAAGGATCCGTTTAATCCTCTTAGCAATAGCAATCAAAATTAAATGTATCTTATGCTGGAAAAGAGCCCTTAGATAGTTTATTATGACATCTCAACCCCATGTGCAATGCAGACTGGCGGTATATACACATCTACTCAAGCAAATAAGTTTTGTCTGGTTTTTGTTGAGAAGTGATGAACCGTTTTCATACATCTTTGTTTACTATAGTTTAGAGACAACGCAGGTAAGAGTAAGCCATCTGGAGTTTGTTATGAATCACACATATACTGAATTATTTAAATAAGTAGTTATGTCGAGGGTGAGTTTATGATCTCATGAAAGTAAACTGGTGAAATGAACCTAGAACTCAGTCTAGCACTTAAGGGTTTCCTGTCTTGTAAACTGAATAAATCTATAGTAAATTAGATTATGTATGGCAGTCTGCAGTTCTTTTCAGCACCAAGTTTTTGTTGTAATACTTAAGATATTTCTGTAAAGGCCGCTTTTATCACCATTACGTCAGAGCTGTTTCACAGGTAAGTCTCTTTGGCTCAGGCTTGATGAATGCACTGTATGTGTTACAAATTGTACATTCTGCCTCAGATTTTATACGGTGTTCAAACTAGATGTGTTTAAACATCTCAGGCAAATTCATACTGTTAATTTTTGTCCATTTTCTTTCTTCTTTTTTTTTTAATACAAACACAAGATTCTGTTCATTGGTTTTGATTAATTGGATGGGAGACAGGTCAGCATCTGTGCTATGCTTGGTAGGTTTTGCAGTCTTTTGGATTCAGTGTGAGTTATGTCATGAGTTGTAGCTATTTCGGACTCTTCTTGTTAGCCTGTGAAGTGTAAGGTTATAGCATGTGGAAATAGAGCACATAAGAAAATATAACTAGCTGTAGGCTGCCTTGAGGGGGAAAAAAATGAGAGGCGTTTACAATAGTACCTAAGTATCTTGTGGACCTAAAAGCCTGTGTCAGCTCTAAGCGTTTTTGAGTATTTTACCACTTTGCTGTACTTCCAAGACATGTTGCCTCAGTAAGCAGCTAAATCTGTGAGATCAGTCTTCCATATAGTCTTGCAAGATAATGTCGTTCAGTGAGATACATATGGGAAGTGCAGCGCAGTTTGTGAAAGATGTTTCTCAACTCTTAAAGATAAAACATCCTGACCGTAGATGCTGTTATGCTAATTAAATAAAAAAGGGAGAGACATATGACTGGGATATGTATTTTAGCAGAAAAGTCACTAACTCATTCTTAGTTAACTCTTACCGGTTTTAGAGTTGAGTTGAAAGTAAAGGGCGGGAATTAAGAAAAAAAAGAACATTTTGACCTAAAAAGCCTTATTGGCAATGCATTAAGTCTGCTGGTAGGTCTGCTTGAAGGACCTAACACACTTCTGTCCTGGCTAATAAGGACTTGTACAGTCTTGTCCTTACACTGTAAGCTTGTCATTCTCTATATACTCTATGAGCCGTTTTAAAAAAGATCATTGAAAGAAAAGTGGGATGTCAGTGTAAGTGTGGGAAAACACAGCGGCTGCTCTAAGGATTTCCCAATTAGAAAGGCTGTGGAAACACTGTAGTGGATTTCATATGCTTGCAATGATATGTGAAAAATGACTTATTAAATATCACTCTTAAAGCAGAAGAGAAACCAGTCTTGTCCATGGAGAACTGGCTATATATGATCAGGCTGTTACGCTCCAAGTTAGTTGGGAGTCTCAAGTAGCATTTGAAGAGTCAAAAGCAGTGAAGGGGAGGACTCTTCATGGGCAGATTGAATTAATTGTGTATTAAGGTTTAACATCGATGTTTAGCCTAGGAAGAAGGATGGGATATTCTTGATATGAGTTACTCCTGTTATTTTTACTTCATTTTTTTTGTACCTGGTTTAGTTAGTATTTGACATTATCTAGCATCAGATGTGTTTAATTGATTAGGTGTTCTGATTTTTCTGCTAGCCTTGTTATTTTCCCAATATTAATGTATGCTTTATTCCTTTGTCTTACTTGACTAATTAAAACATGAGGTATGTTTTGACATATTGCTGAGTATAGGGAGTTCCAGGCTTATGTGTATCCCATAACAATTTGGTATTTTGATTCGTATACTTTACTCTCCAGGTGTGTATCTGGATTTATTAAAGCATATTCACTGCAAAAGAAAGGTGTGGGTTTTTTCCTTTTTTTTTTCTTTTTTTTCTGATTACTTGCATGGAGATGTGCATGAGTTTTTCTTTGAACTGTAAAAGATTACAGTGATTTCAAAAATGAAGCACAAGGGGGAGCTAGTAATTCATTGTGCATGCATCCTTTTCCTGCTATTTGACTCATTTATTTTTCTTTTCCAATAACATCACAAGGTGGATTTGAACTGATGTGTGGTATATATGCATGTCCCCCAAAACAATCGGTGTGTTTTCTCTTCTGGTTGTTTTGATCTACAAGTCTGCAGCATCTGAAGTAATTACCAAAGTACTTAAATTCTAGCACTGCTTGCTGTACTGTGCAATTCATTTGACTCTCAACTAAAACTAGGATGAAAGTGGCTCTAATTTTATTTACCATATTGATTATTTGAAGGTATCTTAAAATAGGTTAAAGCATGTTAGTGTAAAAAATCTAGTTTACCTTGTAGAGTAATGCTTTTAAAGACCTGTTATTCATAACAGTTGTGTACCTTGTCAGTGCTGGCGTTAGTCTGAGTGAACTCTCCATTGTACGTGGAAGATTGAGGGAATTTCCAAAGTTTCCATCAGAAATCCTTAGTTGGTAAAAAATCTTGCTGAAGAATACTTAGTGCCAGCTGATTTCCCTTAGACTAAAAAATGTTTGGTGTGCATTACTGGTCATGCATTGCAAGCAGAGATCTCTGAGTTCGTTCAGTGTGTGGTGTTGTCCCTATGTAATCAGTAAAGGTTTAAAAGTAACTATTGTAACTCTGAATCAAGTATTGTTATAGGAGAAGCCCTAGTTACTGGAAGAATGTCACAAAAAGAAAACTTCTGTGTTGTTGATGTGTGGTTATATATACTTCTTGTAAATATATAAATCTGGGGAATCCTTTTTTGAGGATATTCGAGTTGCTTTTGTTTTTAATGTGTTCCTTTGTTTCCCAAGGAAATAGATGGATGTCAAAGTCAGAATATGTCAATTTGTATGCAAACTTGGTGATATATATGATGAATATTTTCTTTTCTTTAAAAAACAGTGTCAAACTATTAGGTCTTTTAACTAAAAAAACCTATTAGCTCTTGTAACTAAAGTCTCTGGGTAAAGGTTACGTTTACACTCTATTTCCAATCTTCTTCCTGCAGCCAGTATCAAACAGCACTGTCCTTGTAACCACATTTGCCTAAGGTACAAGGAAAGTAAGAGAACATGTCTGGTGGTTTGTCTTGCTGCCCATAGTTGTGAACTGTGTAGTTTTTTCTGCTTAACATGAAAGTTTTTTTGTTTTCTTGCATCCTTTCTTTATAGAAGACTCTTATTATCACAACAAATTAACAACTACTTGAAGAAAAAAAAATCTGCTTTGCTTAGCTTCAGTATAATTTAACAGAAGCGTATTAATTTACTTAGTTAACTGCTGTCAGTGAACCAGTGTCTTGAGTCTGCCTGTGAAAATGCTTTGTTCCTAGTTATGAGTTGGTATTAAAGAAAAATTTGTGTTCTAAATGCATCAGTTAGATGTAGTTTGACTTTAAAATGAAGCTTGATAGTAGCAGTAATAGCAATAGCAACAGCAGCGTGTGATCCTCTTATCTTTTCTAGTGTAAGCAGGATCTGGGGTCAGGGATTCAGATGTAAAAGTAATTTTTCTTGATATGCAAGGTAGACAGCTGAAAATGGCTGTTGTCAAGTATACCTGTTTCATTGGGTCCTGCAGGCCTTTTATCCACTTTATTTTTGTCAGCAGAAGATGGCTTCTCATTCCTATTTCTCTGGGCCTAGGCAGTTTGAAATCTGGTTCCTCTGAAAGACTGAGATGGAATTAATAAACCACGTTGAAATGAGAGAGAATAAAAACCAGGTGTTGAACTTGTTCTGTATTGCTGATTTAGGGCTTGATTTTAGAATTGAAAAAAAAATAATTACGTACAGTGACAAATTAATAAACAATACTAAATGCATATTGTGACAAAATGGCCTTGAAACATATAAAACAGAGATTAAAATTTCCCACCAGTTGCAGCTTATTTACTAGTCATTAATAAATGATCTGTAGATTCTTACAGAAATTCTTTTAAATTTTGAGCACCCTAAGTTCTCAAACACAAGCATGTGTTTAACTTAAAGGTCTTGACACATCTCATGCAAGTAGGAGTTACTCCTTACATAAAGGGAACTGTGCTTATGCTTCTCTGAGACTGGAGTCTTTGCCAGCGCTCACCACAAGCACATGGTGGTTGGCATTCAGGAGCTTTGGGAGTGCAAGTACAGTTGTCTTTTCATTATCTGGCCTAATTGGGGGCTGGGATGGTCTTGGCGTACCAAAACTGGCTAACGTGAGTACCAAGGAATCTGTTACAGAAGTACCCAGAGCAGAGTAACGTACAGTCCATATCCATCAGAGATCGTCAGTGTCTGGACTTCAGCAGCTTCTTGGATTTTTCTGCTTTGTGCACTGACATTCTACATTCAGGGAGGGGTTATGTGCCTGGGTGCAAACTGCTGGAATTTTCTAAATTTGTGTGGTGGTATGCCTGATAAGATCAGCTGGTGTGATATTAAGACAGCTACCTTTTTCCTTGGTCCATCCTGAATTCAGCAGGTCTAAACCAGGTGAAAGCTGCTGTGCTGTTGCTGGAAGCCATAATGCTGACAAACTTGCATGATGCTGGCAGTTTGCATTGCACATGTGTGACAAAGTTAACAGTAGTCTGGTTAACCAGGAGATGCCTGCAGTGTAGTAATTGTTAATAGTAATGAAAAAAAATAGCTGATTTTTGCTTGATAATTGGGTTCTAATGAAATGGGAAGGAACACTCTGAATCACAGCTGGGAAAATTGTAATATAGATACTACTGTTTTTTCAAGGTGCAACTGTTGTTCAAAACTGTGTGACTTTCACCGGAGTTAAAGCATAAACTGACTTGTGCATACAGTTTTGCCCTCTACAGATAACATACTGATGACATAATAATGTTAACCGCATAATTTCTATAGATGCTTTTAGTGCCTTAAAATCTGCCCAGTGTTTATTTTCTGTATTTGCTTTTGTTAAACCTCACACCTAATGGAACTACTGAGTTTCTGTTAAAGCTTGACCTCTGGCTTTTTTTTTTTTTTCCTCTTTGCAGGTATTTGTGGAAACATTAGACAAATGTTTTGAAAATGTCTGTGAACTGGATTTAATTTTCCACGTAGACAAGGTACTGTGATGAGCTCCTGTAATATTTCTTGTCATGTAAAATGTTTGGTTCAACTAATAACTTGGATTCTACTTCCATTGCAGTGAAATCTAGACAGTTTCTATCAACATACTATTTTTAAGACTTGAAAGCTATGGTGGAACATGTCCTTCTGAGGAAAAATAAAACAATGTGGGAGATTTGCATAGTGGTGTTGCACATAAAATTGTCAAATTGGAGACATCTGAATATTCTCAGAGTAGGACTTAGTTTCAAGAAATAATTTGTTCTGTTTTGTTTATGGTTAGGTGTTATATTACTTAACTGAAATTGTTACAGGGTGTTCCTATTAAGGCTGGTAGTTGCCTTTCAAATGCTATGATTATGTAATATAAATGCCATGTGGATCTTTCTTCTAAATCTTAAACAGACATGTCTTTTTTTCAAACATTTAGAAACTATCTTGTTTGAATATTCCCAGCTATCTAGTTTTGAGAAATCCTGTTGCTATAGTAATCTTTCATTTAAAAGGACCTTAGCACCTCTTGGTGTAATACCTAAAATGCTGAGAGTTGAATATATGGCATTTATTCCTTCAGTTGCATTTTATACCTACTATTGGTGTTCTGTGCCGTCACCTTTCTCCATCTGTGAACATCTTTTTGCATCAACAGCGAAAGATGCAAAAGGAAAATAAGACAAAAATCATTAGAAGTGGACTAAAACCAGTAACAAGTAAAGCATCTGAAATAACTATTTGGAACTGACTCGTTTTGTTTGAAAATCGGGAAGTTCTTTTGGAAGAAACACTTGTACCTTGACCGGACAGTGAAATGCAAATGACCTTGAGTAGGTGTTTGAACTGATAACCGTACTCATGACAAGTCATTAAGGATTTCTAGCCTGGCTGGAACATGTTGGCTGTTTCCAAAATGGCAGATGGAAGTACTAAAGAATTTATGAGTGGCTTATATATTGGCTTCTGAGCTTAAAGAACCCAAATACTGTGATTGTTTTGTGGCAAGGAGTTTGACCTTTATCTTTAGCTGCAGAATACTTTGGCTGCTATGCAGTCCAAGCTGTTGCTGTGTAGCATGTTTCATTCAGTAGCATGCCCTAACATAAGTAGTCTTTTACACTTTATAGGAGAAACATCTGTCTAATAAAATGCAGAGAACGTAGGCGGTTCAAAATGTTAAATTTCCTGAAGAATACTTTACTTTGTATTGGATATGAGATGGTATTTTCTTCTTGAAATCTGTTTGTTAAAGGGAAGCTAATTAGTGTTTCATTTGGTTTACTAAAAAACTGCATGAGAATCCCATTAAATGCTTAGGCTAGAATTTTCAGACTCTGAGGAAGATGTGAACCCTACATACTAATCAGATATTTTAGCAAAAGTAACCCATTTCCAAAATAAAAGATATGTGAAACCCCAAGTTAAAGCATTTTTGAACATGTCATTAACGAGTGCAGTGGTTTTTGACTTGAGCATAAGTCAACAAAAGAATACAATACAGGAAGCTGAACTTCTGCAGTAATGCAAGGCTACTACCAGCAATATTGTAACATTAGTTGTGCAGTTGTGGCTAATCTGATGTCACCTCCATTCTTTTCTTTCTTTTTCCCTCCAGTGTAATTGGTTTGTAAGACTTTATACAGCAACATAGGATCAAAATACTTGATTTGGTACAGTTTAAGTTCATTAGTATTCTTGTAGTTCTCTAAGAAAAAAAAACCAACAGAAAGATATATCTGTGAGAATGAAATTACAGCATTAAATTAACTTTAAACTGCTCATAAAAGTCGCCTTGTGAAGAAGCAAAATGCATTGAGTCTTCTGAGTTAAAGCACATTAAATTTCTCTTGTCAGATATTTGTGGCCTGGATTGTTAATAATTTCAAGTGTGCAATAGGGAAAACCCACAACTGCTGCTGGATGTTTAGTCTAGACAGAGTCTTAGTTATAGTGGATACTTACATGTGGGAGCTGTTTGGGTTGAAACATTTTATTTGTATTTTAAGTGGTCTGATGTTGAGAAAAGTAAGGACTGTCTAATTGATTTGGATGACAGTTGGTCTGTGTCTTCAGTTCTTGATGAAGTTGTGGAAGGTGGCTTCCTTCCAGTCCTCTTGCTAGAACTGCCTAAAAAACAAGAAATACCTTTCTTGTAAAAAATTATGTAGCATGTAAAAGAGTTAAACTATCTAATCTCAACAGCTGTTGCCTCCTTAAGAGCATTTTATGTGGCATTTCTATAAGGAAACATTTACCTTCATCAGGCAGACATCATTATACAGGACCCAGTGATGACTTACAGTAACCTGGAGCCAAGAGAGATGGCTTATGCAAGAAGCATATTGGTATAGTACTAGAAATTAATTTCAAGAATGGAATATAGGTGGGAATGAGTGTTTCTTATGTGCTGTAGCAGAAATAGGACTTGGGGTGTTGGGGAGTGTAGTTTGTACAGGAGAGAATTGGGCTTCTCTTTTACACATCAGCTGTATTACAAACAAACTTCTATAGTTGGAGCAGAATTTTTTCAGAGGAGGAGGTTTATTTCAGTCCCATACTGATTCCTGCACTGAGTCCAGGAGTGTAATGCTTTCTGATGGAAAAGACGTCACAGAAAGCTATCATAAGCATCTTTTACAACTAAAACACCAGAACACATTCAGTTAGGGAGGTCAGGAAATACTCTTATTTTTCCACAAGTTTTTGGCATCTACTGAAATATCCCTGGGAGTATCATGATCTCTTCCAAGAGTTTATTATCTGACCAGAACAGTGAACCCTCCAGAATCAGATTGCAGCTTGAAGACTTCAAGAAAATGTTTGCCAAATTTTCCTGGGAGAGTTTTTTCTTGATGCATTCCTTCTCCACATTTGTTAAAGCATGCATTCATGCTTCTAGACGGTACATGGAACAGAAGTAGGAAGCACTCTTGATTTTTCTAAAAACACCTCAAGATTACTATTACAAAATGATGATTTCAGATTTTGAAAAGTCGATGCTCTCAACAGTCTGATCTCTTTTAGAATATAGATGTAAGAGGTGTATTCCATATGCCTTCAGTCTCACTTAAACACTAGGTTGAATACACTCCTGAAGTGTATTTTGAACTTCATTGCCACAATGCTTTTTTAAACCAGAGAATTTTTTATATCTTCAGGAAAGTAATTAGTGAAATTCTTAATTAGAAACTAAGTTGAGAAAATAATGTGTATTTGTTAATTGAATACATATTTGCAATGAAGAAGGAGGGAAAAGTAGTTAATGTTAAAAATTTATGTCTTGCTACTGCTCACATCTGGGCAAACTTTTGCTAGTACTGATTTATTATATTTAAGAGAAAGGAGTAAATGGATTATAATATTTACATAATATTATTGGTCATAGTCATGATTTCCTTTCATTACTGATTAACAAGTAGATTAACTGTACTCTGTTATTTAGAAAATCATCGCTTTAGAAGAAAAATGGGGCAAGACAAAAAAAATGGTTAAGCTACTGTGTCATCCATGCTTTGTAAACATTTTTAAAAACTGTGTGTTAGACTTGCATATTGCGTACTAAAAGTAGGAAAAAAGTACAGATAAAGGTAAGAAGCATGATCCAAGGTACAGAACAGCTTGCATGGAAGAAGTTGTTAAATATTCAAGATACTGGAGGCAAAGAAGTAAAAAGTTGTTGAAGGGTCTAAAGAAAATGAACAACTGTGTTTCTCAGAAATAAAGAACACTGGGATATTGGATAAAATTTCAGGAAATAAGTTTGAAACATAGAAAATGTGGTTTTCATGACTGATAATTAAATTGTGGAATGCCATTGTCCCATTTTATTATAGATACCAAGAATATTATAAATAAGTTCAGAAGTGATCAGACATATTAACCAAAAGAAAATCTGACAGGGGATATAAAATACAATAATATAGCAAGAAACAGCAAACAATCTTTGTTTCAGGAATCCTTAAGTTGGAGATATTTGGAAGTAGAGAATTGATGTCAGGCTAAATAGTACTCTTAAGATTTCTTGGATCATTTTTTTGTGTCAACTGGTGAATTTTTGAAGCCAGATAATGAACTAGGTGGATTTTGCCTCTGACTTAGTAAAGTTTTTTAAGCATGTTTGAGCATAAGTAGAACTTCTAACTTCTGTGTTTTTTAAAGCAACTTGCATGATGGAAAGGTAAATGTTATGATGTACATCTTCTGTAACATGAAACACTGAACAAGAAAAACCAAAACAACTGCTCAGCAGTAATTCACGGTGCTTTAATTTTGTATTGTATACTTACTAGAGGACTTTCTGAGAGCAAAATGGTAATAAAGCAATCCTTTAAAACACCAACAGCTAGAGTAATGAAATAGTGTCTTTATGACCAAAAATATTAAAGGAGGTATTTTTTCTTTAATGTTTTGATGTGGAATACTAATACTCTGTGGACTAGTGTGCTTTAGAAAAAAAAAATACATCCCTGCTGTTCCTTCTGTCTGTAAAGCTTATTGTAATATTTGTAAATCTGCATATAGTGTCTCAATTATGAGCAATTTTTTTTGTTTGCAAGAAGCTGTATTCAGAATTGTATTCATTCTCCTTCTTCACTGCATCCATCATAATAAGGATAATGGCAGTAACTGCCAAAGACTGTATATTAATACCGATTATACAAGTATACTGCTGTTCTGTACTGTTAGGGCATCAGTGCTAAAGCTGGCTGGAAATCTGAAGTTTGCCTTCTGCCCCTTTTTTAGCTGCAGACAGTGCTCCCATGACAATTAGTTCTTAATATGTAGCTTGCTGGCATGTTGTGGACTTCTTTCAGAATTTACGCCAGGGGGAATTAATGCCTTGGTGAGATGGCATTCTTTGAACCTGTAAATCAAATTCTTTTTCTCAGTGTCATGCAGTGGTTGCCTTCTTTCAATGTTGCGGTTGGGCTACAACCTTACTTTTATAATCAGTGGTCTATATGATCAGGAAGCCTTTTTTTTTTTTCTTTTTAATTTATAAAATAGTAAAACAATTCAGCTTCTTTGTTTTTAGAATCACAGAATAATTTACACTGGAAGGGACCTCTGGAGGCCATGCAATCTAGTTTTTGTGCTCAAGCTTGGCCACTTCTATGTCTATCTTCATATTACACCAAATACATCAGATAGGTCATATCATAGAGTTGTTCCCTGAACTGTCATACATAATGTGCAGTTATTGTAGAGACGTTGCACCACTACTGTTTCAAGGTGACGTTACCAACAGGGCCTCTTACTGCCATCTATTAAGCAATATCTCTGCATCTTCTACCAGGCTGGAAAAAAAACCACACCAAAACCAAAGAAACAAACAAGCCCCCCCCCACCCCGCCCCCAACCCAGTCCACAGGCATTTGTTCATGCTTTCAGTATTTTAAAACCATATGCAAAGATGCTACTGCATGTGCTGTGAAGTCGTAGTTGAAGTCCTGTGTCATTAAGTAGTATGTTCAGTGATGTCTAATATCTCTTTCAATCCAAGTGATGATAGAGAACATTAGAAAACAGTATCATTAATACTAAAACTTTTCATGAAATGTTTTGGACACCTGTATAATGCCTGTGATCCTTCCACAGTTATTCTTTAAAGCATTTACTAGACTTGAGAAGTAGTGTTATTATGTTCCTGAGCAATTTCATAATCTAGCTTTTATGAGGTTGGCTGATGCAAAACCATTGTATTTAGAAATGCAATGAATTGGTCTTTCCTAATTTCATATATATGTATACATGATTCTTTTTTCTTTCCTATTCATGTATATATACAGACACTTTTGGTACAATGAATATTGCTGACATCTGCATTACACTTAAATTGTCCTTAGCTGTCTGCATCTAGCTTTTTCCAGAAATCTTGCCTAAAATGGGTAGAGCAAGTTTCTGGCTCTGAAGCATTTGTTTTTAGCAGTGAAACTCTCTCCACATCATGAAGAACCATGTTTTTACCATAAAATCTTAAGATAATTCAGCTACAGACTTCAGAAGGTGCCGGGTATGAGGTGCTGCTCCCAGCAGGGTCAGCCATGGGGTCAGACCAGGCTGCTCAGGGAGGGAGGGAGCCTGCACAGCCCCCAGGCAGCCTGGGCCACTGCTTGCCTGCCCTCCCAGGGACAGGTTTCCTCATGGCTGGTCCCAGTCTCTCCTGTCTCTTGCCCTCCTGCCATATGCTGCTGAGAAGAGTTCAGCTCCCCGACAACCCCTCGTAGGCACTGTGGCTGCTGTTAGGTGCCCTCAAGCCCCCACCTAGTCCAAGCAGAACCAGCCCTGGTGCTCCTGCCTCTCTGCCCAGGATGAATGCCCTAGCCCTAACCATTTTGGTGGCCCTCTGCTTAACTCACTCTTATTTATTCATGTCTTTCTTGCACTTGTAGGCCCCAAACTGCACACAGTGTTCTATTTGTAGTCTAATACATTATGTATTTACCATCTCAGTAGCACTCTAGAGTAAAAATTATCTCTGTTACGAATGGTGTTGACAGGACTGTAATTGCTTACCTTTACCTATTAGGGCAGAAAAGTAGCTACCAAAACTGGCATAACTTAACTACATTTATTTTTAAATGCACATTGTTATCTATTTCAGAGAAACCAGAACACTTCTGAAAACCTAATCAAATGTTCAGTCTCTTCAGTCATTTTGGTGTAGGCTTCATATGGAGTTCAGCCTGTGATCTTAGAGCTTTAGGGTCTTCAGTAAGGTGCTAGAGATTACCTGAGAAAAGAGATCTTTTTGTGTGTGTGTGTGTGTGTAAAAACACGACTCTTTTTTTTTTATTATTTTTTTTATTTTAAAACAGAAGTGAATCATCTGTAAAGATCAAGACCTGCTCTTTTATGTTCTTTTGCTCTGTCCTAGAATTCCATTGCTTGTTCTGTGAAGTTCTCTGCTGAATAAGAGTGATGTAAGCAGGAACTTACTGAGATGTCATTTCTTGCCTTTTGGGTCAGAAACATACATGAATTATTCCCATGCTTGTAAAAAGAAAGTTCTAGAACTTACCAAAGTTTTCAAGAATGTTAAGAAGAAATTGAATTGAATTCCTTTTCTTCTCCAGGATGTAGGTTGGAATTTAGTCTTTCATGCACTTACCAATGCAGTTTCAGGTATCCTCCACAAATTAAAATGTATTCTTCAGCAGTGGAAATATTCTTTTGACTTCTAAAGTGAATAGTTTCTGAATTTGGGGGCTATTAGATCGAGGCTAAAGTTACAGCTGGTATTTCTTCCTTGACATCACCGGCTCTGCCAAAAAGAGCAAAATGAGAAATACTCCCCTAAAATCTGGAGGTGATGACTGTGGTTGCTGGTTTGGAGCCAGGTGCTTTTTTTAAAAGAAAACAGAATTCAAATATGTAATCTGCAGTAGCAAGTGAAGGTATTTGCACTGTTTTGCTGTATTTTTATTGAGAGATGGAAAAGAACCATTTCATAGTAAATACTCAGATTAGATAAGACTACCCAGAAAAGTTTTCAGTTGTGTAGGGAGAGACAAGTTATTTATTAGTCCTTTTAGAAGTCTCTATAATGCCCTTTCAGAAACTAAAAAGGAAAAAAAAAACCCTAAACTTCATAGGATGGGAGAAATACTTGCTTAGTAAATTCTTAAAGTATAACCAAAATTGCCAAATACTGTGTTACAAAGACCTTTGTAGTTTTTATGTTTTGGTGGCTATGCATATTGTAATAGCTAGTCTTTCTATATGCTGAGGACAATCCCATGTGGCTTAAACATTGTGGAGTAGTCAAGAAGGCTGGATAAACTTGTGCAGAAGCTTAAACACACCAGTGGTCTTGGTATGGAGTGTGATTGTGATAAAAGCTGGAAATCTGTCTACTTCTAAAACACGTCTTGTGCCATCTCCTCCCTAAGGAATTATCAAACCTAATGTGTTGATTGGCTTAAACTCTGATTCTATAACATCATTAGCAAGACCTTTTTAAAGTGGCAGTCTTTATGACCATCACCAGTAATAGTATTGTCTTCTAAACACGGTTACTGGTTATTGTTAACTTTTTGGTTAAGGAAAAAAAACCATGCTGTTTTTGTCTCTATTTTAATACTCTTTTTTTATAATAGTTCCTGTACTACCATCGTTGATATTTTCTTTTTCATGCCAACAACATCTTAAGTCAACTTTTTGCATCATCAACTTACGTTATCAAGCCTTCCATATGAGTAAAATCAAGAATTGCCTAAAAAATCAGTAATTTTTCAGTTGATTCTGTGGAATACATTGTATCTTTCATCAGGTATCTGTGAAATAATGCTTTGCAAATTTGTAACCAAATGCAAATTTAAGTTTTTTGGGTTTAGTATTTCAGGTAGCCCAAATAATATATTTACTAACTCCTATTTGTGTACAGCTGTAAACTGTTTCCTTATGCTATGAGTGAAAATAAGTTTTCAGTAAAAAGTAGTAAATATTGGTGACGTCTTTCAATCTATTTGGATTGTCAGTGTAGAGTAAATTGATGTTTGATTACCACATTTTTATCTTTTTTTCTGGTGCTAAAAAGCTTCTAAATTCACTTGAAAACAAGCCAGGAGAATTAATTCTTTGGCACCACTTTTATATTATGCTTTTTAGCTTGGTATGTTACAACGGACATATATATTCCAGAAGTAAGAGAGAGGCTCAGTAACGATTGTTAATCTTTCTCATAAGTATTTGATTCTTAAAGCTCTACTCAACAGTAATAAGCAGAGAGGAAGAGCTGTTTTCAGCCTCTCTAAGCATATTCATTGTAAGTTTGTACTGAAATATAGTAATGATTTATCAGGGAAGCAGCTCTTCAATTTTGTTTTTGAAGTATGGCACAAAAGCGGGAAGTGTGGTGTGGTTTTTGATACACTACTTGCAACTCATCTTTAGAATTTTTTTTAATTTAGAGATTTACTTCTATCCTTGATCCTCAGGGAAATTGTAAGAATATCTAAAATAGTAGCAGAATTATGCTTTGAAGTATCATATTGTACAACGTCTTTATTTCAGAAAAGTAGTAAAATGTTCCTTGTCTTCAGAATTATAATGGGATTAAACATTATGCATTATATATTAACTCTGGGTTTTTACTAGAAAGTATGTGGAATCATGTCTTTTCTTAAAAAAAAAAAAAAAAAAGTCTTTAGATAAAGTGCAAATACAGACTCTGAAGCAGAGATTCATGAACCAGGGCTTACATCCCCAAATCAGCGTTGCAAGGAAGAGGAGTATTTAGACGTGCCCATAATGTTCCCAGCTGGCTTATGTAGTCCTTCAGTTTGAGTCCTAGCTGTCAATCTCAGCAATCTATGCTGAAGACTCCCTGTTTATGGTACAGCTCAGGCATGGGTCAGCTTGGCTATGTTAACTCTACTTCTAAGCCTAGTCTTGGTACCCATGGTGGGTGAGCATCACTATGTCTCTCCTCTTTCATAGATGTAGCCCGAAGTAGTTTTTACACATCTGTTTCTGAGCAATTTGTTTAATCTTCTAGAACCTGCTCCTTAGAGGTATTACTACTGTTGATGCTAATTAGAACTCTTGTCCATAGTCCTTGGGTAGAAAACAGGTGCTGAAAGAAAGATGAATATGAAAGTTTCTTCTGGCGTTGATAAGCAAGGTGGTGTAGCTGATGAGTTTGTAACAGAACTATGAGCAAAGAAGATGCTGGAGAAATGAACATCAAGTTATGAGCTTTGTTCCCAAGTGGTTTTAAATAAATTGCTAACATTCATTAAGTGACGTACAGAATATATGTATTCATGTATTGAGGGATCTAGATACCATCTGTCCAAGTGCATGTAGGACATTTTGCATTTTTAAATTTTCTTTTGGTCTTTTTTAGGTCCATAATATACTGGCTGAAATGGTCATGGGTGGAATGGTTTTGGAGACCAACATGAATGAAATTGTCACTCAGATTGATGCTCAAAATAAACTGGAGAAATCTGAGGTAAGAGTGTCGCACTGTGTAGTTTCTAAACTAAAAACATAGTTGTAGCAAATGCATGCTATATAATGCTGTTTGTCCTTCAGTAGCAAACTATATACAGCTGCTTGCTTATAATGCTAAAAATTGACAATGTATCATTAGGTTAGGACCTTTCATCATAAGTAATAATTGCTTAGAGGTCGCTGCTGATTAGTTTTTGCTATTCGTATCTCATAGCATTGTGCGCCATTGCTATTGAGATACTTCCATAGTTCTCCAAGTTTCTCTTGCAGAAATCATTGTATTTCCAGTGTATTTATTATGCTGGACTAGTGACTATAACAGTTAAATGAAATTAGGTAAAGAACCAAAGTGTGTATACAGATTGCGTATTCCTGTCTACTAGTATGTTCCTAGCACCTGAAATATATGGGAGCATATTTAGTGTCCCAGTAATACTGTAACACAAAATAATAAATTGGACTGAAATGGACTAGATAGACTTTAAAGCCCAGTTTTAGACCCTTTAAAGTAAATATGAATTCTGCTATTTTGGTAAGCTGAACATTTGGTCTTCAGTTTAGTAGAATCAAGTGAGAAAATTGTATTCTGTATGTGCTTGTAACAGTCTGAGCAAGGGATACTCATGTAAGTTGTGGGAATCCCTCTTCAGTTCAACAGCTGTTGAATTTATATTTAGGAAAGAAAACTTAGACTAAGAAAAAAATTTAGTATTGCTTTAGCTATGACACAGAATAGTACTGCTCCTTTAACATGACCAGACATGCCTTGTAAACCAAAATACTACCAATATATCATAGCTAAGTCTGTGATTGATTCTTATTGATCAGAGTAATTCCACGGAAGAACACATCATCTGATTTTCGAAGCATAATGTACAAATTTCTAAACAAACCTTTGCTTGAATTGGAGACTATTTCTAAAGTTGAAGTCAGCTAAGTAGATTGAAATATTGCAGGTGGCATAAATGTGAACTAAATGACATTTTAGGACAAGACCCAGAGAACTTCCTAGTTTTAAGTGCAACAACGAGAGAAATGAAGTCTTCAGCTTTTTTGTGGTACAATGTATACTGTTCTCCTAATTCTGCAATCTCACACTGCACCACCTCAAGTCTTTTAGTACATCTAATTGTTTTCTACAACTTCCAAACTGTATCCCAGAAAAAGACAACACTGTGAAAAATAGGAAAAAGCTAGGTACGATATGATACAGTGCATAGTAATGTACAGCCAGAAGGATTGTATTGTAGATTATGAAGATGTCCAAAATGTTCATTTTAACATTTTTCTCAAACTCAGAACGGGCCATTGATCACAAAGATGAATATTTGGAATTATTCTCATAATTTTTTACTATATTTGAATAACTTCTGTATACATAAATTTTTCTTTATTTGATGAAAAAGTAACATAGAGTCCCAAAAGCTGAATTTACTGAGCAGCTATGTTCTACCATGTGTTATGTGCATTTCAGTTTTACCTAAAAGCATTTAATTAAGGTATTTATTCTTAATTATGTGAATTCTGTTACCAAATCAATTGTAGACCAGTCTCTGACTAGTCATCTGAAACACATTGATTCAGTGCAGCCAGCTGCAATACTTTGCTGTTTTCCATTATTCATCAGTAAGTCATTCTTTCTTTTAAGAAGCTTTTAGTATAAAAATAGGTAGTAGAAGATAAAAAAAAAACTTGTAGAGCTCAGAGCATATGCAAGGCAGATAACAGTTTGTTCCTTTACACTCAGCAATGAATTATAGAAAGTAAAGAAGTATCAGTGATAAATTAAAACACTTGGTCACTGGGATGGAGTAGAACATTTCACAGTCTGCTCACCACAAACGCATTTTTTTTGTTAGTTCAGTGACTGTTTCTTTTCAAATTTAACAGTTGCTATAATGCTGAGATACTTCACAGTACCTGGTAACTATTTCCTCAGATCATTAATCATTTGTTTCATGTATATCCACAGAAATTTCTTGATTGCTATTTCTTTTCCTTTTGTCTTTTTGATCAAGATTTAAATCTTGTCTTTCCTGAACATGTATTTTCAAGATATAAGCAAATCCAGTTCATGTAAATCAAAATCAGTAATAACTTCATAATATTTTTGAACGCTGGTCACTAAGAAATCAAAACTAGTGGATCTTCTTAATTTTCTTTAATTATTATTGATATAGCCTGTAGTTCATAGGACTGCCACCTATGCCACAGCATTCTCGCTTTAGTATGTTTGGCTTCTTAGACCTCCGTCATAGTTCTTGCATCCATAAAATAGCTGCTTTAAGGTTAAATTCCTTTTCTTTTATAGATGAAATCATGAAGTTAATAATATTGTAACTAAGCTACATTTTCAGAAATTGTTTAAATTTTCTATTGTGCCCACCTGGCTTCCCTTAATATATAAAATTTAGCCATTTGATATCGGGTATTTGTTTAGTCATGTATTAGGTTTCCAAACAGGCTTTCAGCTAGAATTTAGTGAAGAAGATCAAATGTATTTATTAAATTCACAAATATTTGAGCAAAGTTATCAACTCAAAGAATTTGTTAATGCTTTCAAGAGAGATTAATTATTTAAACCACTATGAGGGAGTCCCTAGCTTTGATTTCTGATTCAGCTCTTATATTGCTTGGATGGGCTACAAAGGAAATTCTATTTCTTATCCTGAGAAATGTTGTCTTAAATGCATTTCCCTACCTTTCAGTTTAGTGTTTATCTGTGAATGGATTTCTGGTCAAAGCCTCCTAAAGCCAAAGGATCACTGTGATTAAGGGAGGGAATTTTTGGGAGAGGGGTCATGGGGATTTTATCCAGAGCCTCTGGAAGTATTGTAGGTAAACCTGGGCTACCTCTTCTCTATTTGGAGTGTTCAACTGCGTGTGATTTAGACTTTTAAGTTGGACCTCATTTTTTCCGAACCTCCTGATCTGTTCTAGCTCTTTCCATTCTTCTCTCTTACAGACCTTTATCTTTCAGTCTCCCAGACAGGACAGGTAGACAAAGGTATTGCTGACTTTTAGAAAAAATGTACTTTTAACAAAAAGGGAAAGCAAAATGATGTCAAAGGCAATAAATTATGTAGGCCAGACTCAAAAATTATGTGTAAAAATACCCATACTAGTCCTTTTAGCCTACTTGTTGTGCTAGTTTCTTCTTGTAGTTCCCTCATCTTTTTATTGGCTATAGTGTATTTTACTAGCTTTCCATTGACATCATTTTTTTTTTATTTTATTTCTCTTCCTGCATTTTAGAATTAACTTTTCTTTGTATCATTGTTTAAGAAACAAAGGAATATGAACTTGTATGAATATTAACAAAAATGCAAAACTAATCTGAATAACAATTGAACACACAGATAACAAAATATGATGTGGTAACATAATAGAAATAGCTTCCTTACTGGGAGAATTTTGTACCTCATAATCTAAAATAGGTGACATGAACTCTTTTTCTTCACCTTTTAGTATTTCCAAATGAAAACAAAGATCTTTGACCTCTTTGCAAAAAGAAGTTTCATAATAAGTTTCAGGTGAACAAAACTTAAAAAAAAAAAAGCACTAAAACAAATCAACAAACTGAAATAGTTTTATACATACAAATTAAAATTATCAGTGCAATTTGTAAAGATGATGTAGAAATACCAAAGTTGATCTTTCAGCCTTAAGTATATCAAACATAAAATGAGAAGGGCTGCCAGCATGTACTCAACTTCAGATGTACATTTGCTGCCCTTGCAATCTGAATCACTGGATTTTGCTTTAAGATATCTTGGTAACTGCCGTCACTGAACATGAATATTAACAAGGAAATTAGAAAGGAGGAGGAAAATGTGTGTTTGAAGTTCAGCTTATGGTCATTGTTCCCTGTCATTTGCTGTTTGAAACATTTAGTTCAGCTCAACAGTTTGAATGTCAGTCAATGTTAATTGCAGTACTTCAAAATTCATTTCCACTCATTTGAAGTATCTGTGTATTCAAAATGGCAGGTATTTTAAATAGCTGGAATCTTAAGCATACAAAGTTTATGTAATTTATTAATAGCTTTGCTCTTTACTTTTTACATGATCTTTCTAGGATAAAGTAATGCAATACCTGTAAGATTTAACAAATTCCATAATTGGATTTAGTAGCACTGAGTTGTAAAGCATTAGCTAAAAATATTTTGGGGTAGCATGAAATATTTTACCTAAATTTGAAGTATGCTATAGCACATGAAGAAAATCAAGCAAATGGCCTTCCTCTGCCTAATATGTCAACACTTGTAAAATATAATCTGTATTTCAGTGTAACAGTAGGGAGCTTAATTTCAGGTTTGGTTTTTTTCATTTGTGCAAAACTACTTTTCTTTTTCTCTGTTCTGCTCACACATATTCTGTTTTTATTTTTGGGTCTGGCAATGAAAAACAAACAAATAATTAATCATTCCCATCCATTACTCTCTTTGTGATTCAAGTGCTTAAAATTTCTAAGAGTATGTCTTAAGTCTTCTTATCTGTTTGGCCTCATTTTGATATACTTGCAGACTTCATTTTGTTTTTTCTCTAATTATGTTCATTTATTTAACATCATAAGCAGGGGACATGATCATTCCTTTATATTACATATTGCATCCTTTCATGATTTCATAACCCTGCTGCTTTGAAGTCATACTTGTTCTGGCAAGAAGCATTGTTATGAAACACCAGCAGCAGAGAGGTCCTAGTACCTCCAAAATACCTGGAAAAGGGTGGCTTATTTTGCAAAGCGTTAGCCTTCATTATTTTGTTTTCCAGTAGGCTGTATATTTTTATATGTTTATTTTAGTGATAGCTAGCTCTGTGTAGACTTGTTTGGGATGGCGGTTCGAATCTTTTTTTTTTTTTAATTTGTATATGCATATTGACTACATTTGTGATGTGCAGTACTTTTTCCAAATAACTGAATTTCTTTTTAAAGAGTAAAACTGTTTCTAGGATCACTTTCATATAAAGTTATCGGTGGAGCATTATGAGAAAAGCGATTATAAGAACGAAGAAAATTGATTTCTATAGTGATAAATAATGACCTAAGTAAACTAACAGCAGCTGATATTTCTCACTTGATAGACTAGGACAAGTAGAATAAAAGCTCTGTTACTAGATGTGTCTATTCAATCTTTAGAATAGCACTATTGTTTTGCATATGTGGCATTGCTCTTTCACTCTAAAAGTATATGAACATGTTTACAAGCATTTTTTACAGTAACTGAATCTAAAATTTTAATACACAGTGTTTTCAACTTTAAAGTACTACCTTCAATAACAAATGAAATTTGTTGCAAAGCAGCTGTGGCAAAACTGTGGTGTATTGGCTTATTGTAATACCAGCTGTATGCAATTCGTACTGTATTTCTGAAATTTCATTAATATGTCTTAAGAAGTTTCATTTTCACTTGCTTAATTCATTTGCTCGCTGTGACAGACAATTCATCATTCACTGCATGCTCAAAGCTTGCTACATGTTTTGGTTTTTTTTTCAAGTGGAACAGTTCTTAATTTGCACCTCACCAACTTACCTGCCGAATTATTTGATTAAAAAAAGCAGTTGAAACTTGTCCAGTTCAATGTTACAGTCATGTCTCTTTTAATCAGGTACCTCTATAAAACTTAAAAGCACACTGGCCTGGAAGTACTTCTTGTAGTATCTTTGTGTTAGTAAATATAGTTTACTTTCTGTAAAAGAAATGATAAATAAATGGAAGGACCGCATACTAGTTCACCGTTCAACATGCTAAAAAGGAATGCTATGGCGTTTGCACATAACAGCATTTGAAATAACATGTTAGTTTGGGAGTTTAAGTACTTTTCAGTCATTTTATCCATTAGACATTTTTTATGAACTGCTTGCTCTCTCTTAGAAATACTGTATGTGACTGTATTGTGCTTGTTAGGGTTGACATTAATTGCGATAAATAACGTTCTGCTACGTATATTATGTATACATTGAATTACAAACCCACTTAATGTAGAGAATTACAGGAGAACAGAATGTAATAGTTGAAAATCTCTACTCCAGCATATGATAGTGAAAGACAATCTTGCTGGCAAACAAAGAGGTAATCTAAAGTTCACAGAACTTTTGTCAGGGATCTTCGTTGATCCTGATCCAGAGTGGTCCTCATGAAATGTGGCTGTCGGAAGTTGTGACTGCATAGGGGGGTGGAAGGGCAATGGTCATGTCAATTGTGGTATTTTAAATAATTCTCAATTGTGTCTCCATTGTATCCTATGCCATTGGGGCGGGAGGCAGGGACTGTAAGTCTGTGTAAAGAGGATAGCTGCAGGTAGGTAAAAATAATGACCAGTTATACTAAAACTTTTATTTGTCCATTAAGAATAATTAACTTTCATTAAATTAGGGTAAGGAATCTCCATTCTAGTCACCTAGAAGGCATCTCTCTTTTGAATTGCCAGCCATGCCTGTTTGTGTGGACCATGTCCATCACTTACGATATTTTTCTGGTTTCCCATTGTTTCAGTTACAAATTGTATAATTCATTGCTTTTGTTACTACTTTATTAGTATTTTCATCTTCTCTGTGGAAAACAGTTTACATTGCCCCACTTCTGGTTTTGCTTAAAGAAATTTTCTCCAGTTACTGAATGTAGAATTTAAAGGATAAACCAAATAAAAGGAAAAGTATTTATTGTTTTATCTGCTAAAATGTCATTGGTAGTTACCTCGTGATTTCAAATCAGTATTTCCAAGTTCTCAAATATGAAAGGACAGTGTTGAGCAGCTTCATATCTTCTGCACTGTTTTTTAATAAATAGCAAGGAACTGCAGTGTCTAATACTGCTCCTTTAAGATATTGCAGGTTCAGGGATGCAGATTTTGGATACTTGCATTTTTTAATACTACCAGTGTTAGGTCCAGATTTTCCCCGTCATGAAGGTGTTGCAGTTGAAACAGCCTCTGAAGTGAATGACCTGATAGACTTGGTGATGTTAAGGGAAACCAAGGAAAAAGAGGCTTTGAAAATACTTTTTCTTGCACCTTTTTAGTTTTACTTAGTCTGTACTTCTGAGAACCAATAATTAGAATGTCAGGGCCAAAGTGAGAGCATTAGAGATTTAAGATGTCCTGAGCTTTCTCCTCTACCCCCACATGCCTTCCCCAACTTTGGCATGTCTCTTATATATGTGTTTGGCAGGGGGGATGTTACAACAGATGACTTATGGCTTCCTGGTCTCTGTTCCTGGTATTGGGAATCCTGTGACTAAAATCTAGGGATTTATGATGCTTTAGCCTTTCCACATGATACAAAAGGCTTAGTTCAAAATTGAAAACTGTAATCAGTTTTATTTTGACTGTGGGTTATGCTTTTGAAGGAGGGAGGAGAACAGTAGGTAGGATTTTCAGTGGAAATCTTATGTTAATTCGACCTTACATTTATTTCTTATAAGAGAGCAGTCGAAGGGAGAAAATTTTTTTTTTTTGACAGCCTTCAAAAAGTAGAGTTGTTACCTGAGGAGTATATGGGGTGTCTGTCTCCTTTTGAGCAGTAGTGGAGGTAGAAACCATGGAAGTCAGGTGTACTCTTTAATACTTGCAATGAATTTCAGTGAAAATCAAGGATCTGAAAAGGTTACGCTTTGAGCAGCAGTCACCTACCAGCACTTTAGTAATCAAATATGACACAAACTTTTCCCGAAGTCTTTTCTTCTTTTATTTTGCTGTATTTCTTGCTCAGAATTTTTATCTGCAAATGCACTGGTTTCTTCAGTCTCTGACACTCTTATAATGAAAGGCTTTCCATTTCTACGGGTTTAGTCTTTTGTTTAAACAGTTCTTATAGCATGTTGCTTTGTTTCTTGTGGATTCCTCCTTTTTACTGGGCCTGCAAGATGCCACACTCTAAAACTGTAGTAGTTCTGAAAATGACTTTGTGGGTTTTATTATTTTTGAATGTTTTTAATCCTACTTTTAAAACATCAAAATAAAAAGTTACATTTTACATATTCACAGAATTTGGAATATGATGTATTTTTCTGCAAATAAGAGCTCTGTTTTTAAAATCTTCCAGGCTTTTTTTTTCCCCCAGCAAGCAAAAAGTAATTTTTACACCTTTGTGGCAAGCCTGAAGTAAAACCACACAGCTAATTCTAAATACACATAGAGAATCGGAACTTTAAGGAGAAACATTTCCATACTTAAAGTGAATAGTAACTTTTCTACATAGAATCAAATACAGTAACAACTTAATTATTGGCCTTTTTTAAATAGTCCTTAAAATAACAAGGTTTTGAAGAGGTCTTCTTCAGAAGCAATAGGTAACGATCATGTTCTGTACATCTTCAGACCTCTGAGCTGTAAATAATTTTTCTTAGCATTTCAGTAATATACTCTAGTGTGTAAACGTGACAGTTATTTTATCTAAAAGGCAGAACTGAATGGAAGTCAGTAATGAACTTACTTCTGTATTGTAAAACTTGCATATTTATACAGAAAGGCCCTGGCTTTAAATGAAGAGAGACTACATAGAGTAGAGGACTTTAAAGCAAAATAGGTACTTCAGTGTTTAATTTGGCATAACCAGGTTCGAGTGTGCCTGGCAGCTGCAGATCTGTTAGCATATAATTAGGTACCGTGGGACTCTTTATCACCCACAAATACAAGGTGCTTATCCTTTTCATTTTAGCCTAAGCCACCTTGAGATACCTTATATATATATATATATGTTTTCATTTAGATAAGCAATGTGGTTCAACTGATGTTCAGTAGCTTGTTCCTTTGAGGTTATCTATTCTGAGCCTGTAACCAGTGTTAGTCAACTGTGAACCATGTGAACTTTTAGAATAGGTAAGAGACAAAGACAGCACATTGGACTTCAAATACCTCAAGATTGTCTGTTCTATAACCTACACATGACACACGCTTGGATAAGCCTCCTGTTCCTCCCCACATACTTTTCCATCAAGTTGACATTACATTTTTATCATATAAAAAGGAATGTGTGAACTGTTTTCTCTTTCTGGTTTAATACTTACAAATAACCCATTTCATTCCAAACACAATTGCCATCTGGTCTTTCTAATTGTGTAACTGTGAAAATACTTGAAAAGTTAGTTGTCTGTGTATATTGCTAGTGAATCCTCTTGTGACCAACTTTGCCTGACTTGCATTTTTCCTCACTTTATACACAGGCTGGTTTAGCAGGAGCTCCAGCCCGGGCTGTTTCAGCTGTAAAGAATATGAACCTGCCAGAGATCCCAAGAAATATTAATATTGGTGACATCAGTATAAAAGTGCCCTCTTTTAAATAACATGGCTACTCCAGGTAAAGCGAAGGGAAATGTAATAGAGATTTACTGCATAATTGTTTACTAAATAAACACAATGTCTAACTTTTACTGTTTGGATAAAACTCAAGGTACTGTATAGACATAATTTGAAAAATCAGTGTGTCGAGTTGAATGTTGCTTTTGTCTTTTTTGTGAAATTAAAGGAAATGGGTAGTTCCCGTGTGATTTCAAAATTACATTCCTATGCCCTTGTAAGGCATATCACTGTGTCTCGGCTGCTGCAGTATTTTGGGGAAGTATTTCAGATGTTCTTTATTTCGTATAACCTATAATGCTGAGTTCTTTTGTATATTCACTAAGGTCTATAATTAGTGCATTCCTTAAGTACTTCTGCTGTTTGTCATGATTATTTAAGACTTCAGTGCAAATGTTGCATGAAAACATTAAGCTCTTGTTTTGTTTAAATAAAATCATAACCAACTGGACTTCGAAATACCTGTTTGTTTGAAATCTACTCTTTGCAATAAATCATGTTACTTCCTATTCATGAAGCCAATTGACTATATATAAATACTGTTGTAGCAACCATTAATGTAGTTTAATCTCTGAAGGAATTATATGGGGGTATTGTGTTGAACATTGGTTCTTTACATTTCTCACAAAAGCTGTTCACTATTATTCTGAAGGAAAAACTGCCTTTACTGAAGATCTGATGACTTCTGTTTACATATAGATGTTGCGAAGATACTTACACAATCTGATAGGCTTTCCCTGATGATCTGACTTTGTTTTGGTTAAAAGGGTCTCTGCAGTTGCTGTGTGTGTTCTGAGAAGTACAGAATGGGCTGAGGAAATTGGGCAGCTCAGAACTGAAAATGTGAGTGTATCAAATAATGTGATAAAGAAAGGCACTCTGGAAAGATAAACGAGGATACGTTAATAGGGCCTCTGTGCCTGGTGATATTTGTGATTCTCTACTTCAAGAATTAGGTTTATGAAATACTTAGCATTGTCAAGACCTCAGAACATCTAAGTGCTATCACCTCTGTGTAAGTTGCTCAGCTGTTAAACTCTTCTGTGATTTAGAAAAAAGGTAAGGGAGGTAATGATTGGGTTTTATAATCATTCTCTTAAGTTCTGTGTGATGTACAAGTCTGTTTAAATCAATAATAAAAATATCATTGGGATATTTAAGAATTCCTCTAAAGTTTTCTTCTCCAAAAATGCATGCAGTTAATACTATATATAAAAATACAGTAATACTGTATTAAGGGCAACACGTTTCAGGACTAGTCTGAGAGGCCCTGTGTTACTTCAGATATTTGGATTTGATGTCAACCAAGCATTCTTTTCCTTTGAATTGAATGTTAAGACATACCCCATTGGATAAACTTGGAATGGCTTCACATTCTCCATTTGATCCATAGTAACTATCACTGGTGCCTTTTGAGAGTATTTGAGAGTGAAAAAGAGAAAGAGATTACTTTTGAAGTAGAAAATCTGATACAATCCAAGGAATTGTAATGTATTTCTTTAAAGGGGGAGGGAGGAAATTTCATGTATATTGTTTGTGTTACATTTAATAAGCATCAAGTAACACTACTTGATAAATGCTTTTGAAAACAGAATTGCCTTCTCCATACCTCTTGAGAAGAATATTTATTCTTCCCAACTAATTTTCTTAGTTTGAGGCTTCAGGAAATTTCAGGTGGGGTTTAAGTAGAAAACTGCCACTTCCTCATTTCCACTGAAGAAATTGAGAGAATGAAACGTGCAGCATTATTTTTCCCTATGATGTAGAGTATTCTTTAGTATTCCCAAGTTAGACAGCTTGGCCTAGTACAAATCTGGAACTATTATAATTTCACCTGCTTTTCCCAACTTTTGTTTTTCTCCTTAATGCATAGAACGTGTTGCATTCAAAGCAAAGATGTTGAAAATTTTCTGTGTCATTCCCCCATGAGGATTTAGTTAGTGCTGCTTCCAAAGGATAAATAGGAAATTTTAAAATAAAACTTTGAAATAGAAAACTCTGACCTACAGAATGTTCTCCTGGCTATTTGTGAAAGGAGCTCACAATTTCAGAAATTCTTCAGAGTCCTCTGTTTTTTGTCTCACTTTTTTCCCCCTCTGGTTCATTTTCAGATTTGTAAGCTTATGTAGTTAGAACATTTTTCATTCTTTGCAGAGAAGTCTTTTCTGGGTTTATTTGAATCAAACATTTTTCCAAATCCTTAGAGAAAATACATCTGAGATGCATCTTGACATGAAGCATATTTCAGATTAATTTCTCCCCTCTTACTTGCCAATAGCCAGGCTTTCATTCATTTTAGTGAACTAGACCTTAGCTCTTAAAAATTTACATGGCTATTTTAAAGCTCTTTTTTTTAGATTTGTGTTTTGCATTACTGTTTATAGTACTTTCTCCTGCCTGACAACATGGCTTCTGCCGGAAAGGATTCTTTTCCAGACAGCTCTTCCATAGACACCAGACCTTTCAAGAAGCTGCTCTGTGACTGACCAGCAAATACTTAATGCAAGGCTGTGACTAACAGCTGGAGCTGCCATACACTCTGACCAGGTCACTTGGCACTGCCAGGCCTTAAACTAAAACCAGTCAGAGAAAGATGGGATACTTGATTGTTAAAAATGGTGGAAATGGTATTCTTACCCTTGACCTTGAAGGGCTTGCCTTGTGTTGCAGATGTTCAGATGTTTTCCGCGATGCTCATGTGCTTGTATGCATCACCTTCATGAAAATGATCATAGAATCATAGAATCATAGAATGTTTAGGGTTGGAAGGGACCACTAGTGGTCATCTAGTCCAACCCCCCTGCAGTGAGCAGGGACACTGCTAACTAGATCAGGTTGCTCAGAGCCCCATCCAACCTGGCCTTGAATGTTTCCAGGGATGGGGCCTCCACTACCTCTCTGGGCAACCTGTTCCAGTGTTTTACCACTCTTATTGTATTGATGTGCCTTTTGGATTCTTTCTCCTATTTCACCAGCGTCCTCTTAACTACTGCTTATTATTTAAAATTTAAATAAGCTGTGGGCTGTAAATGATTAAGCTCTTGATTATAAATTTAAATGTTTTTAATGCTTTGTAACCAAAAAACCCTCAACCTAAACCTTTACATGTATGTGTGTGTGCGTGTGTATAACATCAGTCTTGCACTAGCTGTTGTTAAAAAGAAGAGAGGTCATCTTGAGTCATCCTTTACCTGTAGAAGCCAGGGAACTAATTTGCAATACTTCACCTCCATAGAGCCTGCCTTTTAAGTGACATTCGTCAGGGTGCTGGCATGTGCAAATGAATTGCTGAAAGCCATTTTTCCTAACTCTGGGCGTTTCTTAAACCTGCGAAAAAAAACATTAAACAGCAGCTGAGGCTATTTGGTACTTAAGGCATCCAAGACACCACCTTGTGTCTTGGTTTCTTACATTGGGTTTTTTTTCCTATTCAGTTCAGTTTCTCTGCTAGTGAAATTCTCTGGGGAGAAACCTTTTCATGTGATCATAGCAATTTAACTGTAGTAAGATCTGCACTTCTTTTTGATAGTGCTTGATAAATCATGCACAGAGGTAATTTTAAGGAGACTGTGTAACATTAATAATACAAATTAGTAATTAAGCCACCTGTTTTTCTGTTGTCAGAAGCTCCCTGTATCACAGGTGGTTACTTGTCTCAATATTCCACAAGAGAAGTATTTTCCACGTTTGTTTGTATTCTGGGGATGCAGGGTGAAGTGCCCTCAGAAGGTGAGATTGTAGGCTTGGGTGTAGTGGCTGTTCAGATTGCTTGTCTCCAAACCGTGACTCTCTCGTTGTGCATTAACACCTTTCAAATTCAGAGATTTTCACTGTGAAATTTAGTAATGGGGAGAAGATTAAGTGTGATCAGCCCGTGAGAGCAACTGCTAGTTCTGGCAAGTAGGGGTTTTTTGTCTTTGAGAAGAAAAATTCTTTTCTGGGGTACAGACACCCTCTCCAGTATTGAGAGAAAAGGTGTTGGAAGTATTTTCCATTCAGAAGCCAAAGACTTTCTCTGAAGGCCCACGTGGAGCAGACATGATTTTCTTCCTTCTTGCAAGATAGATTCTTCTAAACAAATGGAGAAAGGGCAGACAGGATGAAAGTTCCAGAGAGTGAGTGGGCATTCCCAGCTGCCTCCATAGACTTGGAAGCAGAGCAGCTAGTTTTCCCACTGTGGCAGGGGAACTGCTGAAAAAATCTTCTGACTCTTTTTCACTGGAAGAGAAGTATCTCATGTTAGAATTGGCTGAGAATGCTGTCTGCAGCACTGACAGCACAGACAGTGCAGGTGCTGTCAGTGCACTCCCCTCTCCTCCCTAAATAGTGAAGTGCTGTTTTGAATATATTTTGAGAGGAGGGAATATTTTGCCACATTGCAAGTGTATACAAAATTCCACCCCTTAAACAGATGTTGCTGCTCTGATTTATTCTGCTTGACAGGAATGGGTGGAGGGAAGTGTCACTTGCTGCAAGGGAGAGACAGGCTCAAGCTAGAAACTCAAACTGGCGCTGCCTTCTTCTGAGCACATTTGACCTTTCCTTTCTAGTAGCACATTCCAATCAATCAATGCTAAAATTAGTCCTGAGTTTTACTTAGGTGTATGCTGACAGCCGAATGGGAACTTGCTAATCTTCTAAGGCTTACCTTGTAAAGCTCCTTGGTACTGAATTACAGCATATACGGGGCATAAAACACTGAAGGAACTGGAAATCAAAATGTCACAAATCAAATAATTGTCTGTTTATAACTGTTAAAAGAAAAACAGAGCCTGTCTTGCACAAAATGTATTTCTCAACTTCTGCATAGAGCAATCATAATTTTAGTAGGAGCAAGCAAAGCAGCCTAGTACTGCCAAAACTGACTAAAGGTGAACAGTTAATTTCATTAAAAAAAAATCTTTTGTTATTTACTTTTATGATTATCATAACAAATTGTAAATCTCTTTTCCTCTCTTAATTTAAGGAAATGGTCTGTCCTTGCAATTTTTGATTTTCAATGTTTACCCCAAAATGCCTGATGAGCTTAGGTAACAACATTACCTCCATTCCATGGGTGGAAACGCAAAGGTAGTCACACTACAGCATCAGCTTAGCAGCCAGATTTCTTGTCTGCAGAAGTTTTGGCCCAGTGGTGCACTAGGAGTGCTGTGACAGTGTGGTCTGACTGGGGAAGAACTGGAGGTCAAGACATCCCCTCTTTGCACAGACTGAGTATGCCTGTGGCTGGAGGCCTAGAGGCGTTTGAGTTGACCTGTCATCCAACCCATGAGACTCAGTGACAGGCACACTTGTGCCATATTTGACTGCTTTCCTACCCGCTTTGGCTCTTTGGAAACTCAGCAGCACACACATGCTCCAAGTGTCCCTTTCTGGGCTGGTTCCACTGCCCAGCCAGCCAGCGGGACTGCACCAGGAGAGGAGCAAATCCTTCTCCGAATTCTCTCTGAACAGGACTATAAACTTGCCACCAGAGCTGGAGCTGAAAGCAAGCCTGTAATGATGAGCTGCTTGGATGGACGAGTGTATGGTTTCCCTGTTTTCTTTTGGTTTTCACAAGTCCACTCTGCAGACCCCATTCTGGTACGATTTTCAGCACTCGGCCAGCAGAGTTGCTGTGGGACACAAGTTGAATTTCACGGCTTCAGATATTTGCAGGGTACCTGCATGACCCATGCATATGGCAGCATACCCCCATGATCTATGTTTGCATCTAAGAAACTTTTGCCTTTGGTGTAGCCATGGTGAGTGGCACCAACATCTTCTCCACCAAAGGCCCGTCCCAACAAATTTGACTGAGCAGGCTGCAAAAGTGGATAGAGAGAAGCAAAACTGGAATGGACTCAGCATTCAAAATAGTCTTTACAATAACTTGTTGTGCTGATGCACGTCAGGACAGCAAAGATCTTTCAGGATTCAAACAGCCATCCCGCTCCCAAGTGAGGTGTTGTTTTACTTGATGTCAGAAATTGTTTGGGTCACCTCAGGACAGAACCCATGGTTCTGTTCCTCCCTGAGACACCCTGGCATCTGGCGTGCCGTAGACTAGCCTGCCTGCCTCTGTATGATCTCCTTCACCCAGGAGGGCTGGATGGCTGTCATTCTTCAGAGGCTTTTCAGGACAGGTGTCACCACAGATACCTCCAACAAACTCCAGCAGGGTGCATCCTGGCTGCCGTACCTCTGCAATGTGGTGTGCACTCATTCAAGATGTGACTGCCTTGGCAACACATGGAATATGTTGCAATACAGAAATATGTTAATGCAGGCACCTGCCATCCTTACCCAGGTTTCCCCCACTCACTTCAAAAACAAGGACAGAAAACCGTTGGTTAGGGACAAGTCCTTATATGGACCTGCGTGCTAGAGTTGTGGTGCAGGCAAAGAAGGGGGAAAGTCGATATGAAAGCCTCTTTCCAGAGGGTAATGTGAGTTTGTAGTATAGGACTGGTTGTCTGAGGAAGCCTCATGAGGTGTTACAGTTCTCCCAGGTGGTATGAGGCTATGCAAAAGGCCTGAATTGGCCTCAAGTTGTGCCAGGGGAGGTTTAGATTGGACATTAGGAAAAATTTCTTCACAGAAAGGGTTGTCAAGCACTGGAATGGGCTGCCCAGGGAAGTGGTTGAGTCCCCATCCCTGGAGGTATTCAAAAGATGGGTAGAAGTGGCGCCTAGGGCTGTGGTTTAGTGGCAGAATGGCAGCGTTAGGTTAACGGTTGGACTTGATGATCTTAAAGGTCTTTTCCAACCTAAATGATTCTGTGATTCTATTCTATGATTCTAATCGCAGCTCTCCAGCAAGAGGTGCTGTCACTGAGATCATCTTCAGGAAAAAAACAAGAGCAGGTAGGAACAGCCAGAGCCTTTCAGAAATTAGAGTCACCCAGGAAATCTGTAGCAAGGTAAGAAATAGTGCTCATCCTTTTCCTCTCAGCAGCAGTGCAACAGATTCCAAAAGCTTAAAAGTATCACCCCATTAAATGAGCCCCCTTGGCCCTGAAAATGTCCATTCTTAGGAATCTGTTATAGCACATTCAAGTAGTTTTAATGCCACAATAGTATCTTTTTAGTTTATTAGATCGCGGTTTACTAAAATACCAGAATAAATCCCAGCGTTGTGTGTTAGCACAACACAAACTACAGCTGTCCCGGCTATGTCCTCTCCCAGCTTCTTGTGCACTCCAGCCTGCTCGCTGACGGGGCAGGGTGAGAAAAGGCCTTGACGCTGTGTAAGCACTGCTCAGCAATAGCTGAAACACACAAATCCAAAACATAGCACCCTATGAGCGACTGTGAAGAAATTTAACTCTATGCTAACCAAACCCAAGAATATAGTAAGACAGGTAGTAGGATGAGGGTGGTAGGGCCGTAACTCAATAGGGCTTCACATTATGCGTGAAGCTGTTCTTTCAAATTCATCCTTTTGTAAGTATGTACGTGAAGGGCTTCCTGCTAAATCTCACTTAGGTTTCCCAGGAGGGAAATACTCAGGAGGGGGCTTGTGTGAAAAGAAATTGGTAGTTTGCAGAGCAGCTTAAAAAGAATGCTGCCCAAAAGAAAAGCCAGAAGGAAAACAAAGTATAAGGAATGTTGTAAAAGAAGAAGGAGCTAAACAGGTTATTTTATAATCTAGGCATAAAATTGTGATGAAGTTGTGAAATAATTTATTAGGTTAACTGATAAATGTAGGAAAATGGACAAGCCTTTGCAAACCAAAAATTTTTTCAGGTAAAGGCAAAGGCAGCAAGCTTTAAACTGCTTCTAAAATACATGTTTTTTCTCTGACAGTTGCTTGTTGGTCTAATTTTACTTTTCTGACAAACATTTATCTAAAGCTGGCATGAGTGACGAGGAAGCAGTAACAAAGAGACAAGAAGGAAGCAAATGGATTTGAATATGAGAAAAGAGGAAATTTACTGTTTCTTAGTAAGTGCTGCATAGTATTAGAAATGTTTGCAAACATAAGAAAATACTTATACCATGTTTGTGCACTTTCTGATGCAAAACAGGTAATAGGGCTGCTGGTGGGGTGAATATTTAAGGTGCGTACTGGTAACAGATGAGTTCCTGAGCCCCCCCTCTCCCCTGGCCCCCTCCTAGCAGTGCTGCCTATGGAGTAAACGACAGGCTAAAAGGGAAGGAGGATCCCTCCAGCGTGTTAATTTCAGTACTTCAGTACCAAGAGACTGAGATTCCCAAGTGATAATTACCTTTTAAGAAAATTTCTCTCCTGTCCACCAAAAGGATGAATAATATTCCCAAGTCACCAAGTCTGCTTGGTATCCTTTTTTTTAAGTTTTTATATATTATTTAGATTTCTAGGAACTGAAATATAAAAGCATATAAGCAACGCAAAGTCTCTTGATCAAAAACAAGAGGGAAAATAACAGGTTGTTTCATACTTCAGAGGTGTATTTAGCAATTCAGTTGTTATGTATTCCTCTCCGAGCTCGACTGTAATGGCGTATAATATCCACTCACTGTTTGATGTGGCAGTCATGCCTGTTCTCAGGAGGATACAAGCCTGTGGAATTTCAAATGCCTCTCCCCGTTGTTCCCACTGTCCTTCCTCATCACTTCTTAGCAATGAAATTCCGGATAGCATAGCAGTTCAAGCAAGTCGGGTAGATGGCACCATTTGAAAGGGCTAGAATCGCTAATGGAGATTAGAAGGGTTATAAGTGAGTTTTCAAAGCAAAGGCACACGCTTCCTCCCAGGTGGATCCTGTGGATTGCATCTCCGTTGGCTGGAGATGGCAGAGCTAGCACCAAGCCTGGGTTCACTAGAAGAGCTAAGGGAACTGCAGCCTCTGATGGGTCCTGCAATGCACAGCATGTGTGTGTGTGTCTGTCTGTCTGCTTCTTGTGGTTCAGTCGTGCAATTCCCCTTCCTTCCCCTTTCTTTCCCAGTTGGGATGGGGATCGCGCATGGCCCCACAATGCTGAGAGCCCTGCAATGGCTGAGGATGTGCTACTGTGGCTCCGGGCTGCAGACCCACCCCACGGTGGATGGCAAAAGCAGAGTTGTGTCTGGACAGCAGTGGGGAGGCTTAATGCAGGATGCTTCAAGTTAGGGAGAACAGTAAGGGAAA
>NW_009258966.1:2357594-2377661 GCF_000687185.1 Egretta garzetta | reverse complement strand
AGCCCATTGCCAGAAGACGTGATGCCGGTGGCTTTCCACTTATTTAGTCTTTTTATT
Source organism: Egretta garzetta (assembly GCF_000687185.1). Lineage (NCBI taxonomy): Eukaryota > Metazoa > Chordata > Aves > Pelecaniformes > Ardeidae > Egretta > Egretta garzetta. The sequence continues at coordinate 2,377,604 of NW_009258966.1, read as the reverse complement.
ACATTTAAACATTGTGCCAAAGGTTTGGGAGTTTCAGTGCCTAATGACCTAAGAAAGGCCTGCTTAGCACACAGAGTTTCAGCACAGAGCCTGTGCAAATACATTACAATACGATTTTATGGTGTCCCCAAGTTAATAATTACACCATATGTTTCCTTTGCCTTGACAAAATTTTCTTTTCCCCTACCTAAAATTTCTGGGTTTCAGTATTTAAAAAAAAATTAGAATCTATCCCTTTCTTCAGAGTTTTCATAGAGATCTTCTCTGTAAAGATTTAGTGGAGGATTTGGGGAGGCAGTTCAAGTGGAGCATTGGCTTATAGGCGGTCCGATGGGCAGCCAGGGTTCACAGCTTCATATTTAGGCAGATCCTGTAATCCGCTGGCTCACAGCACACACAGGCCCCCGGGTTAACTGGGGGGCAACTGTAATCCCAGTTTTTCTGCATGAGGGGCCATTTAGCTTCCTTGCTTGGAATCAGGCAAGAGTCTGTTTTTTGACAAAATCCATTGATGTGGTGGATTCAAAGGAAAGAAGTAGAAAATTTTGGAATGGGAGCAGAAAGTGAAAAAGGGAGTTTCTTGACAAAGAGGGGGTGGGAGTTGAGGACAGTTTGGGAAAAACAGTTTGAGAGAGAGGTGGTGGAGAAAGTCGTGGGAAGGAGGATAGGCACATGGAGGGCATATGAAGAAATTTCTGAAGGAAAAACAGAAAGATGACTCACACATGTAGGATGGGAGAGTAAGAATCAAGATGCTGCTGGGAGACTTTGCTGCACAGGGTGAAGTTTGCTGGAGGACTACCAGATGAGATAATCAGGAAGGGCTGTGACTTTGCTGAAGAGACGTTTGACTGGACAAACAATATAAATCCTATCAAGCCACTGGGGATGATTATGGGGGAAATTTTCTCTTCAGACTGCTCTGGAATGTCTTCTCCAGGTGGACAGACTTTTCTACCCTAATTGAAATCTTAATACCAAACTCACATTTATCCTACTTTGTGAACACAAGTGATCGCTCCAGAATAAAATCAATTTTATTCACGCTAGAGAATTTGCTTGAGTTATGCTAGCATATTTGCCAAAGTATACAGGCCCAAATGAGAGCTATAAACTTCTTGGTCTTGGAGTGAATGCATAAAAGTTGTGTTGTTTTTATTAGTGCATTGTTTTAGTATAAACTTACAGTTAAGTGGTATTGCATGTGCCTTTCTGGTTGTGGAATTGTTTGGGTGGAGGGACTAGCAGAGAGAGGAATGTGAATCAAGGAAGGGACCTAGGGGTTATTGCTGATGCTTATGGAGGAAAATGGGATCAGAGATATACTGGAAATCTGTTAACTTGTGAAATGTCTTAAGCTAGTGTGCAGGATTAGGCTCATGAGGGAGATTAGAAAGATAGATAGATAGATAGATAGATAGATAGATAGATAGATAAAAGTACAATCATTTCTTTTCCTACTACTTCTCTAAGCTCTTTTTCTAACCATGAAAAGGTACTTTGTCCAGGCTGACTAAACCACAGCCTTACTTGCATGGCAGTTTTGCCAAGGTGACTGTGCAGCATACACATGGCCTACCGTTACGTGGCGATTGAGGAATAATCACAACTGCCATAATGAAATATAATTTATCACGGTGTCTCTGCAGTTTAAAACAGCCCAGACACCCAGGCAAAACTTTCAGTTTAGGTAACCTCTGTTCTCTTCTCTGTGTTTTCTTAATGAACAGAATCTTACAACAGTTAAGCAACCACAAAGTTAGAGCTGTAGCTGTCTGAAGCGCACTTCTAATCTGAAAAACCATATGCCCCCCATGAAGAAGTAATAGCCTGCAAAATGTTGATCCATAAGAGGTTGTGAAGACCATCATACTTGAATCCCTGTTTTGAAGTTTGGGGTTTGTTTAAATATGTTCTCTTTTCTGTCCCTTTTAGCACAGAGGATTGCGTGGAAAAACAGACTTTTAAATGTTTTTGAGCTTGAGGTGGTCTGAGTAGGTGTGACTGGGATGTTTTCAGACCTAATTATGTAGCAGTACACTTCTTAAGCTCCACCACACACAGCGCTCACAGCACATGGCACAAGCAGCAAAGAGGCTGCGTTACTTCCTCAGGTAGCACTTATGTAGTGACAGTATAAATGTCCCCGTATAAAGGAGGTTAAGTGTTGTGACCTAAGCTCACCTGCCTGTGATGATGGACTAATGCTACTTAGTGATCGGCTGTGCTTGGGGAAAGGAAGAGGGGCAAGCACACTGTTTTCTGAAGAGGTTAACAGGCTTCAGGCACACAAAAATATCCTATTAATTTGCACTCTACTGTGACTCACCGATATAATTAGAAACACACTCTGTTTATTTGTATCCCCAAAGCTAATCAGCGTAACTTACTCCTCCTTTAGGAATACTGAGATCCATCTTGTGTTTCAGTGGATCGCAAACAGAGGCTAGCATTTTCATGCTCAACATCATTGTTTATTTAGAAATGTCATAATTCCCTACCACATAGTAATTCCCAAATGCAACCACTCATAAATCAATACAGAGCAGCTTATTTATCTTGGGAGGGAGGCATCAATTCAGCAGGTTAGGAATTTTGCAAAATAAGGATTTTGGAAAATGGTGATTAGCTGCGACCACAGCTGTTAATGAGTGAATCAGAGTTAATAGGATTTTTTGCTGAGGGTGTTCATTGCATGAAATTTTTGATTAAAACCAAAGGAGCTCCCAAAGTGGCACCTGTGGATGGACTGTAGATGCGCTGCAGTCAAATAGTTCCAATAATGATGTTTTTCTCTACTCTGAGCCTCTCATTCCCTGTTTCTTTGCAGGAAATCTTGAAGGAACTTGGTTGTGTCCCTGAATGGAACAGGAAGAATTTTCAAAGTCTCAGAAGTTTCTAGACACTCCTCCTAACCACTTCTGAACTGTAACTGTCTTAAGATACCATCTTTTCAAATTTTGCTAGTAAAACTTAGAAAACACATGCCAAGTCATATTCAGTCACGATGATGTACAATGTTTATTTTTATCATACATTTTCCTCGTGAAACACAAGTGTGGCAATTAAGGTAAAATACTGCATGATGATGACCTGGATTGTGAGGAGCTTAGTGGGATTTAGCAAGACAGGATGTTTCAGATGTAGCCATTTTGAATGACCAGTCTGTGTTAGACTCATGTAAGAAAATCATGCATGATAAACAGATTTTCACTATTAGGTCCTGGTGATATGAAGGTCTACATCAGCTTTCAGTGCAGGTTTTTTTCCTCCTTTGTGTGTTATCATTTAGAAAATAAAGGTGCATTTTTCCAAGTTTTCAGTTTGCAGAATTGTTTCCATTTTTTGTGATTGAGACTGATTATGTTGGATGTCAGTACATTCCCTATTTTATAACTATGTGATTTTGAAATGCAATACATCACAATGCTTGCCTTAGTGTAATACCACTACTACACCATAAAACCAGTTTGTTCCCCCAAGATCCAAACAAAATATGTTCTGTATTTACTTCATGGGTTCAACCACAAGAAATTTGACCTTCACTTAATTTGTATGGTTTTTCTCCATTTGAAAATATACAACATCCAACACATTCGTCTACCTTGTATTAAAACTACTATAAAAGATTATTTTTTTGGTATGTAACCTCTCAAACTAATACAAGTGGAGCATTTTTATTTTCTGTATAATGTGATAGCAAAAATCTAATATTTTCAAAAGATAGAGAAGATTCTTAATTTCATGTGGCAGTTCATGTTATACAAGGAGAAAGGTGCCTGTGTTTACGGTTGCCATTATTTGTTTATATAGAACATTATATCTTTATATCATTCTTCATATCCCTCCAATTTAATTTAGGTTATGAAGGTTATAGGGAGAGGTTACAGGCCAGACTATTGATTTTGCCAGTTTATGCCATCTGCAGATTTTTCTTCCATTGTCTTTCGTACCAGGAAATGGTAGGATCAGGAAAGCCAGAGCACTGACCATAGCAAATGTGGGTTTCAAAAAAATCATGCTAGTTTTAACAGAACACAGGGTTGAACTTTTCAGCAGTGCCAACCATTTGGGACTCCACGCAGAACCAGTGGGAGCATCACTGCATAGCTGCACACTAGGAAGGAAACCAATAAACCTGCAATTTACATTTCTGAGACTGAGCAGCACTGATCAGACCAGCTTCCTTGACATCTTTGCACCTCAGCGCATGGGACCGTGACAGGAGCAAAGGAAACCAAAAGCTAGATCTTGCTGTGAAGCCAGAGCAGCTTTATTTAACTGAGTATTTAACTGGACTGAGGGGTTATGCAAGTTTCATAAAGGGTCTTGAAAGTAAGATGGGGGGGAGGCTGAACCCCGTGATCAAATTTGCTAGTGTTGCTCCATGCATTTTTGTACTCTCTTCTATTCTTTTGGGACGTCTAATTCTGGAAGCCTCTTACATGTCACAGTTTGCACAAACTCCTCTAAGGAGTGCAAAGATTAGCAAAGACTGGCAAAGAATGATCTAAACAAAGCTGTCTGTCTCTCCAGGGTAACCTCAATGACAAGCTCAGCATCATTTTGAAACCACGGGCCGTATCAAACCACAAATCATGACATTCTTACGTGGTTCAAAATATGGCTGTGTGTGCAAACACAAGAAGGTCCAGAAGGCCGTATTTAAAAGGCATCTGAAGACGTAACTACTACTGCCATAAGCCTAGGTTCGTAAGATAGCTTCGAGGCTCTGCTTTTGCTGCTCTTTTTTTCTAGGTAGCAGTTTCTGTTTCCAAACAGTAAATCCTCAGAGAAGCAGTCTAAATTAAAGTTCTCTCTTCACACAGAAGAAATCCCTGCCTGTAATCTTCCCAGCTGTAGATAAAAAATGTACTAACAAGAGGCTCTGCCTTAATATAAGGAATTGCAGGTCTCCATCTACCTATTTACGTGAATTGGCTTCCAGAGTTCAGAAAAAACCAATCGTTAACAAGATTTAAAACAAGAAAAAAGGATTGGAATGCCTTCCTGCTGCCTGGATTTCACAGCCCAGCTTCTTCTCCAGTGGCCTGGGAGAGCTAGGCTTCTGAGAGTGCATCCACCAAAGCAGGGTAATGCATGGGAAGATAATCACTAGAGGTGCTGAGGAAAGAAACGAGGGTTAAGTGTTCAAAAAAGGCCAAGAACTGATGTCTGGGTGGTAGTGTCTTTCTGAGCATATCACGTGGTCATGTATACCCTTTTTAACCACTCAACGACAAGAAGCCAACATCCATGACACCAAAACGGGTGATTCTGGAAGGTGCTGAAGCTCCCACTGACCTGGTGCTCTTCATGGTTCACTGAGCACTAGAGCGTCCTGACTTGGGATCTGGTCAATTTTGGTCCATTGCCAAACTGATTGGCAGTTGTGAAGGCAAAGAAAACATAGGCTGTTTGGAGTGTCAAATTCTGAGAAGGGTAAAGGTGTACTGGTATTTCTAGCCCTGAATTAATCCGCATAAATCTAAACCAATTTATTCCAGCTGCAAGAGGAATGCAGACAGCTGCATGATATTCTCATATTTCCTGTTAAATAGAGGTACATGAATGACTGCAAAAGGGAGAAATTATCTGTCTGGGGTTTTTTAAGGGTGGGGAGGAAGTTACATGTTGCAACAGGGACATTTTTCCAGTTGAAGCCTTCCTTATTTGGAATTTGTAAATGCATTTGTCTCCTCCTTTCCACACAGCTGGACACCTGTATTGCCTCCTGGAATTAGAATGATCACCCATTCTTACCCAGGCAGCCTTAGCCGAGCATTACTTTTGAGTGGTGGTATGCCATGACATCTTCCTCTAATGCATAGCAACTAAAAAAAGAAAACCTATATCAGAGAGCAGTTCCTAAATATTTGCCCAGTTCAGAAGATGCTTTTAGAATAGTTACGTTCCATATGCTTCTGAAACACGAGAAGTAAACCAGAAGGGAGGACAAGTTATTCCATGCGCAGCAGAACTAATGAAGCCTGGTTTTCTCCAAATCTCTATTCTCTGTCACCCAACACCTCCCCCTGCAACAAGCCAGTTTCCCTTCCAGCATCCCATGAGATCTGCATGTCAAGTAACTTGAGATCTTCCTATGCTGGCAGTGTTTCCAGTTCAGCACTTGCCTCTATGTTCTTGTCTTCTCTTTTCCTCCCACCCCATGTTTCTGAGGTGAGGTGAGAAACACAGGCTGGAGTTAAGAACATGGCTCAGCAGTGGTGTGTGGCGAGGGGTCAGCCAATGCAGATGAAATGAATGGCTTGCCACCCTGTGCCAAAAGGAATAGGGAATAGCTGTGCTCCCAGCTCTGCCCGCAGTAAGAATAGCAGATTTTATTTTCTCTCTCTGCAGATACGTAACACCTGGGTAATTAAATATCTTTGAGATGCCTGGCTTTGCCATGCAGTCTGAAAGGGATCACCAGGTTCAAAAGTGAGAAGGAGATACTGAAAAAGCCTTGGATGGGTATGCTGATAATACTAGTAAGAATAACCGCCATTTAGCATTGATAGGCATAGCATTAAGTTATTTGAAACATTCGGATGGCAGGTAATGATTGTCGTATAGAAACCCAGATAAATAATAATTTAAAAAAAGGGTAATCTACTAGAGTTGTGTAATTCAATGGGTATGAAGTTTAGCATAAAAGCCAACAAGGCCGCCCTCTCATGCCACTGAGCTGGAGGGTTCATTTGTAAATGGGTAAGTGGACTCAGTGTCTGCTCTTAGTTCCTTAGTCTTAATTACGTGACGTATAAAGAACAAAATTCAAGCATCACAGATCCTTTTCTTGGAGTTTTTGCCCTCTTTAATAGAGTAACCAAAACTATCTCTGACTTCCCAGATGAGTTATTATTTAGGATTGGATAAATGTATTTAGGGTTTGGAAAGTTTTTTTTTTTTTCCATCAGACATGCCAACTGTATTCTAATAACTAAACATTGGTACATGCAGTCATTAAAAAAAAATTCTAATAGTGTTTATGGGAGTTGTGATGTCATAACCACAGTGCATATGTTATTATCATGAGACCTTCATCTACGGAGGAAAAAGAGAAGAGTGCTTTAACCCTTACATGAATACTAATCCTGATTTTTCTTGTATGAATTTATTTCTTCCCATTCTCTTTAATTTTTGCTGTCACAATGGATCTTCATATAAGAAAATAGTTTATTTGAAGTCCTTTCTACTATTTCTTGCTAGAATTTAAAACTTGACTCCTATGTTTTATATAATCCACATCACTGTAAGTGATATAACTCGATTACTCTCAAAAGGTCTTTTCATGTTGATCACACTGGGAGAGCTTTCTTCATGTGGCTAGGGCAATTATATTTGAGCCTCAAGAAACAAGTCTGTATGCTTAAAAAAGTGGCCATTTTAACTGGATCCAAAAGTATAACTGGATCCAAAAGTATAAGTTATTCAGGACAAGTAAATACCATGTAATGGAAACATAAACATAACTAACTTGAAAAATTCAAAATTATATATGCATTTCTTACTGCTCACATAATAACTTAATAATTGCTGTTACAGGAGTTACAGATACAATTTCTCATTCAGTCATTTCTTTATGACGAAGTTAACTAACAGATAGCCCTTTGCCACAAAGGAGTTCAAATTTATGGAGAATTAACTATCTAGCTACCTACCTACTCATCTATCGTCTATCTATCTATCTATTTATCGTGGAGAGAATTAAGTGTCTATGTATTTCAACTAAGATACTCCATTCTCTCAATAAGACTACAGAAAAATCTATTACTCTGTGCAGGTGAAAAATTCTGCTTGCTTTTTTGAACCCTCAAACCCCTTATTTTCTGCCCTTCTCTTTCCTTTTGTACCAAATATATTCTGTTTGGCAAATGGATGGACCATCCACATCCATTGTGCCATTTTAATAGCCTTTAGTAGTTGTTGCCTCTACTCATTACTGAGTCACCTGCCTGGAGAGGGGCAGCCACTTGCTCCATTCGTGTCATAAGATGCTCTTCAAACACATGACATTATTCCTTTACGAGGTCTCCTCCTAGGTTTTGTCATTTGTGCATGACAGATTGCCAGATTGCTCATCAGTCTGGGGATCTGTGCTGCCTGTTTGTGCCAGAGTGTCTCCTGCCTCTCTTCTCCAGCCTTGGGAGGATTCAGCCTTAGCAATCCATTAAAAAGTGCAAGAGTAAGGCAGATAAGCAGCAAGAAAAAGTGGAAATGAAAAGGGGCTCCTGAGAGGAGATGCAGAGACAGGTGCAGGACAGAAAGTGTGAAAGGGAGAATTCAAGACAACAACTTCGTGCTGCTCCTCAGATTTTTATAGGACCTGGAGGATGCTGATATGCCCTCAAACAGTATCTCTGCTTTTCCATGACCCCAGAGCACAGAAAAGAGTGGCTGGCCTGTGAAATACAGCATGGCCTATAACTGTATAGCTTAGCTATGTTTTGAGGGGTTTGGCTTTATTGGCTTCTGAATAACAAAAACAGAACATAAATCTTGGACTAAGCTTTCTCCCCAAGACCCGCTATTCCCGTGATTTCCTGTCTGCAAAACCTCCTGCTGCCTCCGACCGCAGTCTCACGCTCACCTATCAAACTCAGATGAATTAACCGTAGCATCACTGAACCCAAAGAGACCTCTTGTCTTTCCTGGTATTATGACTGAATGAACTGGATGCTTACATCAGCCATTTCACCGGAGCAATTTTTAGGTGTTTTTCTGAATCTTCACATCTATCCTGTGACGTCCATTTTAAGCAAAACCAAGTTAATACGTAGACAGCCAAATGGTGGGCCTTCTCCTGATGCTCCTATGGCAGTATATGCTGTATAATCTTTCTGAGAAGCTTGGGAATGCAGCTAGTTTATTTAAATATATCTAAGGCCAGGGTAAAGCACTCTCTGTTAAACAGCCTGAGATGATAAATGCTAAAGTGGTAAAACACTAAAGTGAATAGGTCTGGGACAAAGTGTCTCCAAACACATGGTGAAGTCAGAATTATGTCTCCACCGACTGCTGTGTTTTTCTTACCATGTGCTGGCAAAGAGTCTGTGGCTGTTTCAGCATATCCTGTCTCCTGATCAAAAGCAAAAGCTTGCAATGGCCTATGCATTGTGCAGAAGTCCTCCCAACCATTCCATAAATCCTTTATATTTTTTCACAGGCAGATGGTTTACATTTTCCATTGTCTGTTATATCTGCATCGGGATAAAGTCTTTTATCTTAGAGACTTCAATTGAAAAATAAACACCCATCCATTGCACCATGTTTCCTCAGTTGAGAAAGTTTCTGCAAAATGCTCTTTAAGATTATTACCTTTTCCTTGAAATCTTAGGACTATATGAACCTCTTTGACATGAAGTATTTGTTGTAGGCTCTATAACAGCATACAATAAATTAAGAATCAATGATAATCTATGCGGGATTCCTACAGTGCTTCCCAGCCAAAGACCTTGAAGGTAGATGGTAGTATTCTTTCTTGACCTTTTTGCCCTCAGGAGAAATAGCAATATTGATGTGGCTGAGAAAAATGTGATTTGGTTCCCTTCCCATCTGCTCCTCTGAGAATGCTTTCTTTGTTTTAATGTTATTACAACTGATGAGCGTCTTCTTCAGCCAATGCTGCCTAGAAGAAGTGGTGTAACCCCCATGCAAGTCACTGATTCATTAACTCAACAGAGTCCAAACACAAAATTTAGGAGGCAAAGTCATATCACTTGCTCTAATTTGGCTTTATCCTAGTACTCTTGATAAGAAACCAGTTTTGTTACACTAACCCAGGGCTCACTCTGGCTCATCAGCCCTTGGACGTCTAGATTTTAAGTGGGAGGAGTACCATGCCATATGGTCACTCAGAGAGTGATACTGTACAGGCACTGGCAATATTACGTGGACTTTAGAGAAGCAAATAATTCATTAAATATGAGTGGAAAGGAGGCAATCAACACTTTGTCATTGCTTCCCTTCCTTGTCTCTCTATATTTCCTCTTTAAGGGGGTGGCAGGGGTTCATATTCTTTCCCATTGCTCTCACAGACCATAACATGGGCCCAGCATGGGAGGGAGCGAACAGCTGCATGGGGGCAGGAATAAATAGCCAAGATTGAAGGAGGACAGGAAACTTTAAAACCAGTGTTGCCACTAGACATGTGTAAGATGTAATTGCACCCTGCTTGATACCTCAGAGCTAAAAGGTTTGCTAATGTACCAAAAGTCGTGCGGTGACATTCTTGCCTGTATATATCACATCCCTACAAAGCACAGAGCTGGCTGCAGCAATAAATCCAGTTGGTGAAGAATTCCAGCATTTCCACATATTTTTCATTTCATTTTAGTTGAAGTGATTTTGCTGAACTTTAAATGCTTCACTTCGAAATTAGAGCTTTGTAGATATGGTTTTATTCCTTGGTTTTATAGTATATTTTTTAAAGTTATCATTTTATTATATATCTGTTCATAATTACTTTTGTTATTAGAATTACTGTAGATATTTTGATAATACGTATATTAAATTTTGCTCAGTAAATTAAGTATAGAGGTTAGGAAATTATATGCAGGTACTTTATTGTTCACTGTTTTGTAAATGATATTAGAAATGACAACACAAAAAAAATGACAGTATAAAATTAAAATGTGAACAATTTAAAACAGACTTCAAAACTAAAATAATTTTGAAATGATGCAGTCCAATACTTTTGAAATTTTTTACTTCACACTAACTCAAAGTGTCCTTTTCATATTTTTCACCGAAATTAGTGTGTCCTGTTTGCCGCAGAAGATATACACATACTCTACCACTGCCATGTAGCAAGATTTGCCTCAGTAGATGTGCTAACTCACAGGTGTACCTGTGAAAGTCTGTCTACAGCTGGCAAGAGTAAAGCTAAGGATTCAACCTTGAGCATCCATCTCAGTTTGGAGAGGCTTTTGAAGAGTAAGCAAAGAAACAATGGAATAAAAATAAATAAATAAATAAACAGAAGAAAACACTGTAATACCAGCATGCTGGATGCAAGCCCCTAGTATTATTTTGCTACGTAAAGCCCATGTCACTGACCTACTGTGTACTTACCTATTTTGCTGGAACCTAGCAAGCTCTCTCCACTTGCACAGCTTTTCTTCATTACACCAGATGGTCCCAGTGGATTGCACGGTCAAGATGTGATTTCTGGAGGGGGTGGTCCTTTCTGTACAATAGGATACTTAGCTCTGTGTGTGCATTTTCTGACACTACAGTCATTTTGTTGTGGTAATCAATTTTACACACAAGAGAAAAGGTAAGATACTTCTGGAAGCAACCACAAAGACTTTCTAGGTTAATTAGAAAGGAGTGTGTTTGCATGAAGTTTTTAGCATAAAAGATGTAATATTAGACCTTTAGTAATTTCCCTTTGGTTTTGAGGCAGCAGTCTTTCTACACATACTAAAACATGTAATGTAAATAAGTGAGCAGGTGTTCAGAATCTCTTCTCTCTTTTTTTTTTGTTTGGACCATTCCTGGAATTCTTGTTTTTAACTTCAAAATTCCAGAAATGTTATCTTGCTGCTTGTCTGCCTCTTTCTTTTGCAACTGCAAATGAAAGCTCCTTGCTGACAGTATTTACAATACAGAATAAGAGAATCTTTAAATGCCTGTAACCACTGTGTATATTCACATTCGATGTTTTTCTTCCAAATACAAAAGCATTCACAAAAAGGTGTGGCATTTTGTAAAGGTATCCTGAGATCTATTTCAGGATGAGAAACGTAATAACGGATATATACCTACAGCAGTGTGGTGCTAAACTTTCAAAAAAGTGTTCCTGTGACGTTCCTTGAATAGAGATACATGGACACCTTCCTTTTACCTATAAAATTCATACTTTGCAGTGCCTTCATCCCATAATTCTTTCCAGTTCCAAATTCATCAGTCAGTTCACACCACAGTGCCTCTTTCCCCTTCTGCTAATTTCATGAAAGCTTCTTTGGTTGGCACAGCAGTCATGGTAAGTGTTGGTATGGCGAACCACTATGCCAGCCACACTAGGTACCCTCAGGTTTCTGCATGTGAGGCGTTTGCGTGTGATTAGACGCCATTTCTGGGGCAGGTTTGATGGTAGGTGAGGCTATTGGCTTGTTTTGGTTCCTGAGTCCTGACGGTTGCTTTGGACTGGTATCATTGTTTCACAACTGCTAGATAGATACTTGCATGACAAAGATTTTGAGTTGCTTTTTGGTACTGGATATATAAGCAACACTCTAATGAGAGTTCAGGCAAGCAAAACTGATGGCTGTGCAAGTGGAAGATGTCTCCTAGATGAACTGCTAGCTTGGCCCTATGCTTGTGGTAGCAACTGGTCCATTAAGCTGTGAGGTCCTGGGGTACTGGGGAACCTATCTAATACAACCCTCTCTGATGGTAGTAAGGGATACAGCATGGCAACAGAGATGGCAAAAACAATGAACACAGTTGTTGGGCAACAGTCAGCTTGGTTGCAGTTTCAGAAGGGCAGTCATAATGTTAAAGTGAAGTCACCATTCCCCATGGTGAAGTCTTTAGTTCTTGCCTATTATGATCATACCACTTTGTTTAGGGATGACACAGTGAATTTGGGGAGACTATTGAGATAATTCTTGGGATGCACTCAAGGCTTCATTATTTCTGCTACATTCTACCCACAACAAGGAACCATTAAGATATTTGAAGCAAACCCAGATAGTCATTTTATGATACAATAAAATATGTTTATGCAACCGAAGCATCTATTATGTGAGAGAAGGAGAAGAATGATTAAGTAGTATAACAAAAGTGGCATGCTGGCAGGGATTTGGCTCACTTGTTTTTTTTAAAAATACAATTGTGTTAACTAAACTTTGAAAATATTCCTGGTTTGAGAAATAAAAACCATCAAAGGGAATATATACAGTTGTTCTATCCAGAGATAGAGTCCTGTATAGCTGCATTTGGTCCAACAAGTTTGTCTGGGATATTTCCCCTAATATTCTTTTGAAAAATTGCGCTTTGCTTCTTTGGGAAGATTCTCTGGCAATAGGATTGATCCCATTATGTACAGAATGTGAACAGAAGGAAGTAAAGAAACTGAGGATGGAGGAAAACTCTGTAACTTGTGCATTACCATTCAAACAGAATTATTTAAGGGAAACTTAATTACCAAGGGGAAAGAAAGTGACATATATCAGGAGAGGTATCCCCTGAAGGGGTAACGGAAGGGGTAAGATGAGGGCCAACCTTTCTTAGGAAGGCGTATTGTCCACTGCGCTCTACATTACTTTTTCCATTTGACAACGTCTTTCTGGCCCAGAGCAGTAGTGGTTAAATACTGTACACCCATATAATGCCATACTAATTGCACTGCTGTCTATACTTGTTTCCTGACTGGTCTACACCCACTCTGTATCTTATGACAGCATTGGCCAGGGATTACGATCCAGAGATTTGTGGAAAGAACTCAGTTGATGTGAGGTCTGCATTTGTCCTTTTGTGCTTCCAAAATCCAAAGATGCTAGGGTTCAACATGTGAGACTTCCACACCTTTTGAAATGAGATTGGAAAGATTATTGTAAAGGGTTGGGTTCTAATATACTCTTGTTTGTATCCAACTTTGTAAAGAAAATACTCACAGCCCTGACAACAAAAATATGAAAAGGGGAAATGATGAAGCAGAATAGAGCCAAATTTGGCAGAAGGGTCAAAGGTTGCACTTGGCGTTATTAATGTTTTGCAAAGCCAGCCATCCTGGGAGTTGAAGAAACATCTGTAACGGCTAGTCCACATTGTGTGATACCAGTAAACAAACCCAGAGAAAAGAAACTGGAGTTTTTCAGATCTTGTATCATGGCTAAGGTCATGGTGATTCTTCAGCTCCACCTACGAGTTCTGTGAATCACAAAGATCTCCTCATACAAACATGGGCAAATGGTGCCTTTGAAGAGTTCATAACGAGTCTGCCTGAACAAGTTCTCAGGGCCTAACCCCTGGGTCAGCAACATGCTGAAGTGAGCAGAGGGAAAAGTGTAGTGGACAAAAGGGATGGTTAAATCACAAAGTGATTATTTTTGACCAGTGCTTTTTTATCCTTTACAGAATCCATACTGTTCTTGCCTATCAGTATAGAGGAGAAATTAATCTGATACAGTAAATGGGATGTATATGTCTAAATTAATATAAGACAAGAACGGATATACTCTTTGTTCAAGGCAGGTGAGATGTCTCAGCCTTTGCCTGTGCAATGTTTGGGGGAAAGGTTTTCTGAATATGTTTTTATGTAATCCATGCAGAATAGGGGTGTCCCAAATACACGTTGTGGGTCATCTTTACTTTGAAATATGTTATCTCCAGTTTGATCAAGATGCAGAGAAAGCAATGGGAGTATCAGCAAAATATGAGTGATGTTACTCTACACGGTGGTCTCCAAAAATTTGCTGCAGTAGAAGACCAGTGCTGCTGTCACTTTTTGCCAGCTCTAGAATGACTTTCTTGCCTTCCACCATTCATGCCAAAATCATTCCGTGTTTTTATACTTTCACTTTCCTTGTTACTCATTACTCTGCATTTTGAAATGTCTTGATTTATGAAAAACACCCTATTGAGGCTCAGGGTAGCTATAAACTCAAGATGTTGCTGAGATGTGAAGCCATGTACTCTCTGTGCTGAGATTCATCTTTGTGTATCAACCACAACCTTTGCTTTAAAGTGTCTGTTTATTGTTACGGAAATAAACACTTCAGTGTTCACATTTTATTGGCACAGGCACTACTTTGAGCACATGGTGAGAGAAGAAGTCACGCAACAAGGGACTGAGGGAGTATTAAATGAGTAGATGGATTGAGGGGGTGCTTGAAAAGGGTAATCAAAACCATGAGGGTTTGATACTTCAGAAAAGCAAACACTACAAAGCATGGACATCATTTAGAGCGTCCATAAAATGGGTGTGGGGTTGGTAATAAAAACTGAACTTGCTTGAAAAGCTTCCAATAGCTTCCCATGAGGTCCTGAGAACAAAAGTTATTTGAAAATTCCTTTTTGCAAGTGAGCCCATGATAATCCTGGTATAGTTATGTTGGACATCTGATTGGACTTTGAGGTTTATCCCTTCCTCAGGCTCAGCTTCAGGGGGTAGGACATGGATCCTGTGGGATCCAGGCTTTAAGTCCTGGTTAAAATTGCAGTTGTGATCGTAGTGTTACTTCATTCCTATCAGGAGTGACCCCAGGGAAGAAAATAAGACCCATTCATAATGTTAGGGACAGGAACTGAAAAATGTGTGTGTATGTCCGATTGTTGTCCATTACTCTTCTTATGCAAGAGCCCTTTCTTTTGCCACAGCACTGAATCCTACCCTGGAAAGCCCTCCATCCATCTTCTTCATTTTGCCATGCACTTCTCCAGATCTAGGCATTGCAGTGATGCTCTTGAAACAGGATGTGATCCCCTCCTTTCCTCAAACTGCAGGGAAATATATGATCTGTGCAGTGGTCCCTCCAGAACCAGGTGTGGCTGATGTAAGGGCAAGAGTGGTATGTGACGCTAGCAATAAATCCTTGAAAAAGAGGGAGATCTAGCAGCCTGCTGATATTTAAAGATGGACATGACACTGACTCAGTATGATACCAGAGCAGTAAAGAAAGTATAGTGAACCAAAGAGGTCCTTGAAGGTATGAATGAAACCAACTTGGGACAGCTATGGGAAAAGTGCCTTAAGGACTAAAGTTCATCAAAAATACACCAAACATTTTTCTTCCGAATTAACTGAGCGGATTATACAACTTCCCAGAAGCCACTGGCTGACGAATTAAGAAATAATATTGGTATATGAGGTAGACAAGCTGCAAGAGGACAGGTGGCTTATCCAGTTTGCCTTTGAACAGCTTCTCTTTCTCCACGCTGAGTCCAGGAACACAATTTTCTAAAACCTGCCTGGCCGGCTCACTGTGTGAGGTCCAGTCACCACAGCAAGTCATCCCAAACGCTTGCCGGTGGTGAGGTGGGAAGAACCCTGGGGCCACCTTTCTTCACAGTGGCTAGCACTACAAAACCATGCTCTTCCCCAATGCCAGTATTGAGCTCTTCATAGCCTGAAGCTTTGAATGCTTTCCCAGAACGTACTTGCTTTTTCTTTGGTATTTGTTTTGGTTTATCTGCCTCCTAGGCTTCCCTCTCTTCTTGCCTTGCAGCTAGATTTGCTAATTTCAGAGTGAAGAGTGTGGCTAGCAGCCCATTTCTGTACTTTACTGACATCATTATTTCTGTTTTCAGAACAAACTAATAACATATGTTGCGTGCACCCGAACTTTCTCAGGTTGAACTTGCCTTAGTCTTTGTTCACTTCTCTTTTTTTAATTTTTGGTGGTGGGGGGGACGACTCTGCTTCTGTCACCCCTGTAGCAGACAGGAAGAATTTGGGATCCTCCTTTTTGTGACATGTCTCTGTCCCTCATAGAGATTTGATAATTTTATGCTGTAGATTGATCATAAATGGCACAAGTTGCCTATCTTGACTTTCTGGTAAAACTGTGGCATCCCTGCAGCTAGACTCTAATCAATGAGAAACTATCCCCTGAATAAACTAGTGATACAGCCTGCTGCCTGCTAAGCCCTGTGGTTTCCTACCATTTCTTCTCATCTTGCCATCAGCTGGGAGTTGTCTTCTCACTGATCTTCATACCACCATCTCTATCTTCCTCAGAAGTGCATCCTGGACTGTGTTCTCCTAATGCCTTCCCAGTATCACCTCAGAAACCACCTCAGCATGTGTAGGAGTTGGTGGCATGGATTAGCCTGCAGTCCCAG
This sequence comes from Egretta garzetta, assembly GCF_000687185.1. Lineage (NCBI taxonomy): Eukaryota > Metazoa > Chordata > Aves > Pelecaniformes > Ardeidae > Egretta > Egretta garzetta. The sequence continues at coordinate 2,360,810 of NW_009258966.1, read as the reverse complement.
GTCTGCAAAAAAGAAAGACCAGAAGTATTTCCCCAGCTCTACTATTGTCACTGAGCTACCCTCAGAGGCTTCTACTGTATCATTAGTCCTGCAAGAACCTCTGACTTTTGTAACTATAGTTTTCAAAAAAGACAAATGCACCAAAGTGGGGTTTTGTTTATTAATAGAAGGAGCCATTCAGAGGCTGATCCACATCCTTTATCCTGTTACGATCTTTTTCTGCACCAAAGACAAGGTCTAGTAGGCAGCAGCAATATGGTTTTACACACATTAATTTCAGGTGAAAACTTTATTCCCAGCCTGTTGTGAGGAGGGACATCCCATTTTTGTATCCTATTATATGTTACATTCTCTGTAGGAAACCAATTTGTACAACAGCACAGCATACATACCCTCCCCACTCCCCAGGTCTATCCACACAAAAGATTTATGAATTATATTTTGCAATTCATGCATTTTTAAACACTTCCATGACTTCTGTCACATACAGGTTTTCCTGTGCCACGTTGAATGCCACCAAGTACAGAGATTTGCCAGAAATACTGGAACTATTTGCCAGCCAATCATGAAGTCTTCACCAGAGATCTTCCTCTTTTTTGTCTGAATGCATCAGAGTGTTTAGGGATCAGATGAGATCAGATTTAGGGTTTGTGAGAGCAAACCTGGCAAGTAGGAAGAGAGACCTGCAATGGGATTGCAGGTTGCACCAAGACAAGAATGCTAAACCAGCACAGTGCTCTGAGATGCAAGAACAACATACTGAAAGGTTAAACAGGAGACCTGTTTTATTCCATTTATAAATCAGGCTCAAGCCTTAGTACGTTTCTGCCAAAGGTCTGCCAGAGAGATGCCATGGAAAACAGGGTCTCTGGAGCCTGTAGGGATACAGAGAGCTCTGGCCAATTCGATCACAAGTTGACATGTAGCCACATTCTGCAGTGAAGCACAGGTTTGATGGATGGATAAAGGTTCCAGGAGTGTTTTGTGAACTTCTTCAGAAAGGGTATCTTGCAAAATATAATACCCAGATTCTGGTGATAAAGACTACCTGTAAGCTTTACAGCTGTTGAAGTTTTGGGTGTTTAGTTCTCTGCCAGCATGTGAATTCACACCAGTAATTTTCAGGTGTTCTGTAGTCTGACTGGTTTAATGAAGATTTTAGTAGGAAAAAACCAAACAAATAAACCTGTGAGGAAGCAATTGTCCTCATCTCTCAGTAATTTTGAAAAATTTGGCACATCAGAAAATGTAGGAAATATAGCAAACATCTTAGTTTATAAACTAAGAGGGCAGATTTAAAAACAATGTTTCAGTACCTGAAGTATATGAGGTTTTATGATGATGATGAAGAAGAAGAGGAAGAGGAAGAGAAAGAGGAAAAGGAGGAGAAAGAGGAGGAGGACCCAGTGGTGCTTGCTGTAGAAGTGCAATAGTATTGCTCTGTTGCAGAGCTAACTCTCAGCACACAAAAAGCAGGCAGTTTCCTAGGACAGTGGGGCAAGAAAATTTAAGTTGAGATATACAGATAGGGTGGCCCAAAAGGTGTGGATTGGTAGAGCAAAGCAGTTGGTACAGAGGATGCAGTCCTCAAAGTATATGCATTTCCAGGGACTTAACTTCAGGTTACCTGTGGTGTCCTGGACTTCTCTCTTCTGGCGTCCTAGACTGAATGTCCACCAGTGGTTGGAACGCATGAGGTGCACCAGGAGACTGGTTTCAAAAGTCCCAGTAAAGACTGAGCATTGCCCAGCGTGAAGAAAAAAGGTTATTTCCAGCAGGAACAGCCATTGCTCTCTTTTCTGCTACCCTCCTTGTAGTAACGGGAGAGTAAGCTGGATGCTCTAAGGTTCTGATTATTTCCCTTTCAGCTCCCTATGCAGCTCTAGGGCTGAAGTAAGCTTTGTGAAGCATTTGCTGTACTTGGCTTTTGCAACTTTGGGCTTGCATACCATCCAAGAGCCCTACTTGCAACAAAAGCAGACGAGACGAGAGGAGGCACATGTGTCCTTGGTCCAACTCCATTGGTCCAGCTCCACGGGTGAGAAACAGTTTACAGTATCTCAATACGTCAGTTCTTCAAACTTTAACTTGCTATTCCTCCTACAGAGATGACAAATCTCTGTATAACTAGCACTCAGGGAGCAAATACCACATTCCTGGTGCATTTCAGTGAAGCTGCCAGAAAAATACCAGGCATCTGAAAGCTTGTAAAACACTTAATAAAGAGGGCCAACAACCTTGAAAATGTCACCATTCATCATATTAAGCAATATCAATCTACTGACATTTAATGCCATTTTAAAAAAAAATCCACTTGCAAGTTATTTCTGGTCAAAAGTTTGCTCACTTTCATACAGTGTTTTGCTAAGCAAAGTGGTGAAAACACAACACACTCCTTTCCCACATATCCTCAGTTGCAAGACTTGGTTTATCAGTCCTATTGTTTGCCTGCCACAGCTTAGAAGCCACCTGACAGAGGTGCCAACTGATAGAGTTACAGACTATACAAAAAAAATGACTGATAAAACTGTGGCCTCCTTAATTCCAGCTGTGGTGTAATCTTCATCTCCTGCTCATATTCTGTAGAGTGGCTTTCATGTCTGCTGTGGTTACTTCTTGGTTACTTTCCCACACTGTTCTGTGGATCTCCCCCTGTTCCCTGGAGATGCCTTGCTGACCCTCCCCTCCCAGGAGATGGCTCTCCTAGGTATCACACCTTCAAACGAGGCTGCAGGCCTCTCCTGCTCCTTTGAGCACCCTGAGCTGTTTGGATGGAGTCTTCTCCACCTCTGCGTGCAACTCCGTGCACTGATCATTTTGTTAACACCCAGATTTATAGTTCATCAGTACCCCATTTTACCCATAACCTCCAGGGATTACTCTGTCATCCTCCACGAGCAGAAGCACCCTAAGAAATTCCTTGGTTTTGCTCCAGTTGCTGTCTTTTCTCCACTGGTGAGAATTGTTGCTCCTACCCACTGCTTGCTGCGTGGATCCAAACCATTGCGTTGGCACATAGCTCCACAGAGGCAGTCAGTGGGGCCCTGGTAAAAAGCTCTCAGCTGGGATGTCAAATGAGAACAGGGTTTTAAAAACAAATTTTTGCATGGTTTAGTCGCCTGTGAGACAGGGGATTATCAGTGGCCTGCTGGTCCCAACACACTGAGGAACATCTTCTAGTTAAAGCACAAGTGAAAAATTACTTCAATTACAGTA
>NW_009258966.1:2353436-2357542 GCF_000687185.1 Egretta garzetta | reverse complement strand
AATTAGATGCCATGACTCTCTATGCTGAAAGCACTGTCCTTGCTCACATAGTGGCCACCACGCAACAACACCATACTCCAAACCGTTAATCTGAGTTTTCAGTATTATGTTTTTTGATGATACTCCAATGCTTGGTCAAATTTGACCCTTTTAAATTGGAAGTCTTGTCCACATTGCGTTTCTATACTGGCCTGAGCTGGCCAGTTAAAACAATCTTGTCAATACAAATACAGGTCCATGCTCAGTAGCTGCTGGGCCAGCTCATAAACCTTATATCCACTGACAGTTCTATACAGGGAGTGTACAAAATCTCTTCAGGACAGAAACATTGAAACACAGGCCTTGGTGCTGGGCTTTTTTATCATTAGGGAAAAGAAACCTCATTCTTTCAAGTGTAACTCCAATTATTTGGTAACTACTATCACCCGTGTTGACTTTGATATTGAAGATACATACTCCATGAAGAAGGATATAAAGTGTTCATCCTGAGCCTGCAGTAAAGCTGGGGACTTCTTTGGCATGTCCAGTAAGAAGTTACGGTCCTCAACTACTCATGTTTGGCTCATGTGTTGCACTTATTTGCAGCTATGCTAGCTACGGATTTCTGCCTACAGGTCACAAATCTTACTTCAGCTGGCTGGGAAACCTGAAATATCCACTAAATCAGACCTTCAGAGCAATAGTAGAAGTCTGCAACTTCAGCATCTCCTATGGAATAGCTCCTGCTACAGATACTTCCAGGCATTACAACATTTTCTGCTCTGATGTATTATTGGCTCTGTTAAAGAATAAAGAAGAATAAATGATGCAGAACAAATTACAGTGCATAAAATGAGCAGACCAAGTTAAAAAAACCCCAGGTGTTTCATGGATGTAGGTGGTGCACACGGATCCCTCATGCCTAGAAGGAGCATTGTAAATACAGACTTTGTAAACACAGAAAAAATCAGGCACTTCCCCAAAACCTGAAGAGGAAACAAGAACTACAGTTCTGTTAAAAACGATGTTTCAGGAGTGCTGATGACCCCCACAGCTGGAATTGCCATGTGTGCCATCACTCAGAAATTCTCAGATTGGGTTGAACAAATGACTAACAATGTCGTTTAGGGAATCATCTTTCAGCCTAAAAATTATTTCACATTACTTAAACACATGATTATCCTTTTTTCCTGGAATCCAGTAAACATGATTTATGGTCATATCACAGCATTTTTTTATGAAAGCGATACTATTAGCCTGAAAATCTGATGAACTCTAAGGATGGGTCATTGTAATATTTTGCCAATTGGAATTTCATTGTCAAATTTCCTGTCCAGCTGCCACATGAAGTGCACCTTAACGGATAGTAGATCCCATGCTGTCATATCTGACCTTTTTTTTTTTCCTGTTGTTTAAAATTCAGTGGACACCGGTGGGACTTTGAACAGCTAGTGAGCATGGCAGAGATCCCTTCGTCTGGGACAAGACAGTAAAGTTTGTCAGACGCTTTGGTATCCTTCAGAGTGACAGAGCTGTCTGAGTCCTTTTATAGCAGGCTTCTGCTGACTTAAATACAAGCCTCCCGTTTCCCTCCAAGGTCAGAACTGCGCTGAACTATGGCCTGAACAAAAGCCTGTGCCTGACATGCTGTGGCCGGCGTGCCTGTCCTGGCCCAGGACCTCCCACGGCTTTGGCTTCAGAAATGTGTCGTTCAGACATCTTAACTCTGCAAATAAGTTCACCAGGATGGTGATCTGCTATATTTGCAAACAGAAGCTACTCGCACATTTTGTACTGCATGCAAAGTGTTTTCCCATTTCAAAGGCATGTGTATGTGTATGTTCCCACCAGGAGGGGAATCCACAGCTCTGGGTTGGTAAAAGCCTTCACCCACTAGTTGCTTTGTTAGGTAACTCTTATAAATTATTTGGGAGGAAAAGGTATTTAACAACACTTCTTAAAATATTTCTTTTAAGTCGTAACTATTGTGTTTCTATTAAGTGTTAACTGAGGAACGGAGCAGGTTGGAATTCTCCACTGCACACAAGAGAAAATAAAGTATATGTTATGGAGATGAACTGTAAACTTTAAAACATAACCTGCACCATTAAGAAGGGCAACCTTCCGATTGGGTCTGCACTACATACAGGCTTATTACTGAGCAGTTCTTCTTGTTTTCACAGATGTGGAAAGAAATGCCTCACAGTTTTGATTTTGCCCATGCCTTGTTTTGAGGGGGTGAGTGGATGAGCATGGTTCTACTGAACAATGTCGAGGGTGTATAAAAAACACTTGGAAAGCAGGGCATTGAAATCTTCCATAATTTTCTACAGCGGCTGGGCTCTTGCCTGAAAAATACTGGTGCACTTCTGTGACTTTTTCCTGTCATCTCTTTCTTTGCAACACTGTCTTTTCTTTCCCAGTCTTCCTGGGGATCTTGATCATTCACCTCACCCAGTCTCCGTAGTGTGTCAGCACTCCCACGGGATGGAGCAACTCTGTGGACTGGCACAACAAACTGCTTCCCAAACTTACAGCGACAATACGACAGAAAAAGTACGTTCCTAAACACTCAAAAACATTTTCTGTGAACTATTCTAAGTGACATGCAGCAGGTCATACTTGTTTAAGGGTAGTTAGTTCAGGGCTGCCGTGTGGCTGCAGGTCCAGCCGACCTCCAAGAGGTATGTTGGAGAATGCTGTAAAGTCTTAACGTGAGAGCAATATAATGGACGTTGCAAAACAGGCAAGGAGAAAAAGGAGAAGCTGCTGATGTGCAGGATGAAGGATAAAAGCATGTGAAGCATGTGCAAGGACAGAAGGGTGAAAGGATGGTGGGTTGAGTGGAAAAAGTACAGAGGCCTGAACCTGAGAAATAGAAGAAGGTCCCAGGGGGTGGGTGGGGAAGGCTGAGGTAAATGAGAACAAAATGAGAAAAGAAGCAGAGAAACAGAAATATAGAGGTCAAACTGTGTGAAAGAAAACAGCAGACGATGGGCCAGTTCCAGAAGACAGCCTGTTGGGAAGCTAATGACAGCAGCAAAGGCACTGGGGCAGGCGGCCGACTGAGGCAGGAAGGGGGAGGGAGCCCGCAACTGGCGGGACAGCCTGGCAGAGGGGATCCCCTCCATCCCTCAAGTGACAGGCAAACAACAGATAATGCTCTTCTGCTGGAACCAGAAACTTTCTTTGTTCCGTGGCTCAGAGCTGTTCCCTAGACCTGTAGCAGCCAGCCCTGCTGTGCCCAGAGTGAGGAAAGCCCTCACTGCCTTCTGTACAGGACCACGGAAAAGGTGTCTCTCTCAGTTAACAAATGAATTAGCAGGAGGGATAACCATTAGTGTTAGGTCACTGAGGTGAATTTACTTTAGGCAGTTTAGCTTTAACTCTGGCGACAAAACAGAGTGCAACACCTAATCCAATGTCTCAATTTTGCAAACAGAGCTGTTTGGTGTTGGGGGTGGCTGTTGTGTGAACTACAAACCCAAGGGAATTGACTTGGGTTGAAAACACGGGAGGTGGAAGGGGGCGTTAGAAGTTAATTAAAAAAAGAGGAGGGGGAAAACCTGCTTGTAATCCAAATTAAAAAAGTGTCCGAGGCAATGTCACGCAAGGGTCACTGTTCCTGGCTGCTGCTCCTCTTAGTGCATGGCTCATCGTGGTTTAGAAGAGGAGCTGCAACTGAGCAAAACCAACAGGCAAGTTTTACAAGGTGACGAAGGTTTGATTTTGCAACCTCGCTGGCAATCCGGCCTCGACTCAGCAAACCTTTAAAGTATGTGTTTCACTGGGAACACAGGATTAATCCCATCGATTGTAAGGGGGGTAACTACGCACATACAGCGTGGTCATGTTTATAGCCTCAACTGGACGACACGGGGAAGGGAGGCTCTAAACGAGGACAATTTACCAGAAACCCATGTGTACTTACTGAAGATTTTTCAGATGCGGTGTCTTTCTCTCAAATCTTTTAACACGTACATTTCCTTCAAGAGCCCATCCGCTCTACCTGCAACGCTCTGCACACTTCAAGCAGCAAACCCCCATTTTCTCGTCCTGTCCTTCGCCGTTCCTTACGGTGGCGAAAAAGCGGGAGCATTTGTGGCGTTGGGTTTTTTCCTTTCCCC
>NW_009258966.1:2327004-2351821 GCF_000687185.1 Egretta garzetta | reverse complement strand
TGGCCAGCAGGTCGAGGGAGGTGATTCTGCCCCTCTACTCAGCTCTGGTGAGACCTCACCTGGAGTACTGCGTCCAGCTCTGGAGCCCTCAGCACAAGAAGGACATGGAACTGTTGGAACGGGTCCAGAGGAGGGCTACAAAAATGATCCGAGGGCTGGAGCACCTCTCCTATGAGGACAGGCTGAGAGAGTTGGGCTTGTTCAGTCTGGAGAAAAGGAGGCTACGGGGAGACCTGATTGCGGCCTTCCAGTACCTAAAGGGGGCCTATAGGAAAGATGGGGAACGTCTTTTTAGTAGGGCCAGCTGTGTTAGGACAAGGGGAAATGGTTTTAAACTAGAACAGGGTAGGTTCAGGCTAGAGGTAAGGAAGAAATTTTTTACAATGAGGGTGGTAAAACACTGGAACAGGTTGCCCAGAGAGGTAGTGGAGGCCCCATCCCTGGAAACATTCAAGGCCAGGTTGGATGGGGCTCTGAGCAATCTGATCTAGATAGCAGTGTCCCTGCTCACTGCAGGGGGGTTGGACTAGATGACCACTAGTGGTCCCTTCCAACCCTAAACATTCTATGATTCTATGATTCTATGTCTTAACCGGTCAGGCAACGTTTTCTGGGCAACTCCAAGTCTCCCCGTGCCTTTGACTGGCAGCGAGGGGTCAGGCAATACCTGCGCCCGGTTCCTGGGAGCCGCAGTCCCGCTCAGAATCTTCATCCTGGCCCCGCTACAACGCCTGTGTAGCACCGACGGCTCCTCACCTCCTCTGCCTGTGTCTGTGGGGAGCATGTCCTTACCTAGAACCCAGGGTTTCGGCTGTTGTATTCGGGCATGAGCTTAGAGACGTTGACCACACGCAGCTTCAGAAGCATGGTGTGGAGTAGGATGGGTTGGCCGCGTTGGACAGCTGGACTTTGCAGGTGCTGTGGCCCATGAAGTTGCCTGGCTGCCATCAAACAGCCAATTATTTCCTTAGCGAGTGTGATTAGGATGCTTTCCTTTTTATTTTCCTTCACAACTGCAAAGCTAGTACTGGGGCAGTGTGAACTTATCAAGCAGTCAATCATCTAAAACATACTTTCACCCTCAAAATAATGGTTGCTTATTTATTTTTTTATTGGGAATCTGCTCAAGATGAATTGCATTATAAACATCTGGATGTGAAACTTGCTGAAGAAAAGTGAAGCTCAAGACTATGATTTAAATAGTTCCAGTGGAAGGCGAGCTTCTCAAAATAGGTCTTGAAAGGAGAGGCAGATAAACTGCTTATTTTAAAGGTCTTTCATAATTAATAATTAAAGATACAGTGGATTGCTGAGGGCTCAGCAATCAGTGACTCAAAAGGAAAACTAAAGCTAAAATTCATGTGTCCTTGGCTCCCAGCCTGTCGATGAGTCCGCTAAAGTAAAACGTATCTCAGCAGTTCATGGAGTTCTTGTTCAAGCAGGTAATGCTCAGTTACCTGCAAGATCCATACATGCAAGTCCCTGTATGAGCAGTCGTAATAAGAAATCACAAAATAATAGTTTTTTATTGAAATAGAGGAGGGCTGTGTGGTTTCTCTGCAACAATGAGTTGGCTTTTCAGCTGCCAGCTCTGGTGTAAATCTACTGATACCATTGTCTGCCACATCTGGAAAATTTAACTTAGGCAGACTTTTTTTTTTTTTGAAGAAAAGGAGATAAGTTGTTTAGTCTTAGAGAAAAACATGGTATGGTAATAAGTATTTTTAGGAAATACATTCTGTTTTTCTTCAGTCACTATTTCCTCATTCACTGATTGTCATTCACAGGGTTATTTGTGCAGCTTCTGAGTTAAAGAAGATCTAGAGAGCTTTGCTTGGTTTACATAATTTTAAAAATCCAAATAAGAAAGAAAGGAGCAGGCGCTTAATTACTTAATACAGTACCAGTGTGCTTTCTGATGCTGTATTGATTCAATCAAGTCCTATGTAAGAAACACTGAATTAGACGGACATGTTTTGATTCAGACTGTGTAAAATTCAGAGGATCCAAGAAAAAAAGCTATTGTCAGCTGTGCTGCCACAGTAGAAAAAAAAGAAAAAAAAATTGTTATAACTCATTAAAACAATGTGTATACGTCAATTTCCAATTGTTGAGAGCATTTATGAGAATTGTTCTGTTTCATTCTTATCTCATCACGAAGCACTAATGAAATGCGAGGCTGAAGTCTGGTTAAAGAGATGCCAGTGGTGTTCAGACTCTGAAATAAATCAAAGGAAATCCACTGATTGCAGCTGTAACATGTTGTTTGGGTTACTTGTTCCTGCTCACATTCCTGATATTCTTGAATGGATTTTGCATATCTTTGCCGCTTTAAAAAGGCATTCTCTGAATCGAGAGCATGCAACAGTGTCTTGTTATTTTTTCCTTCGCTAAGAATGAAGTCATCACTTCACCAGCCGTTTCGTAATCTGATGGGGTCCAGGTACACTGAAGGGGTTCTGCCTTCCTTTTTTTTTGAAGGAGGTATGTTTTAGGGGATATAGTCTGTAAGGTCTAGCGAGCTGTTAATGATGGGAAGAGTTGGATTCTAGCGGATTATATAGATCGGGAGCAATATAAAAACACTCAGCCCTTCAGCTGTCAGTACAAAGCCCATTGCTATGCTGGGTGGAATCCACCGTCTCCAGCAGACTGTCCTGTAGCTCTTCTGAAGTGACCCGTACCTGGCTCTGGCAGACCTTCGGGGTCTGATTGCTGCACAGGAATTCTGACTTCAGCCCCCAACTTAAACCACCACCTGTAGCAGACAATGTGCCATTTATCTACAGTCGTGCAGACTCCTGTTATTTCTTGCGTTCGCTACAAGACTTCTCATGGTTTTTGTAATTCGTGCTTGTGGAACCACTAGAGACCTCTCGTTTCGAAACAGTTTAAGCAGAGAAGGGCAAGCTTTCAGTAGGCAGCTGAGTCCGACAGAGAAGTGAAGTCCCTGAAATGTTTGCTCCGTCTGGGCTTTGGCACCAGCTTTTTTTGTGGTCACATTGCTCTTGGCAGGTTGGCAGAATTGGCTAGTTGACACAACATATTGTCCCCGGTCCTCTCTCCAAGTCGGAGCTGGAGCACGCTGGCAAGGTGGTATGGGAAAGCTGTTTGCAGAGACAGCTCTTTTCAGAAGTGCTACCCTCACCTATGTGGAAAACAGAATAAACCACAGCCCAAACCTCACTGAGTTTCCAACACAGAAATTGTTGTTACCAGTTCGATCATGGATGACCACGTATTTTTTTTTATTGTGGCTGACAATTTGTACTACCCATCTGATCCGGTCTTAAATACAAGAGAAAAGTCTGAAAAATGGGAGCACTCTTTATGGATGGCGCACAGCCCACACCCACAGTGCTTGCAGGAGCGAAGGAACTGAAAAAAAGGAGGGTGCTCCCATTTCACCAGCAGTGAGTATTTGAAGGCTTTCCTGTTGAAATGGGGAATCTGCATCCTGTATACAGCTGGGAGAGTCCGTGCCAGGATCAGGGTAGGCAGGAAGGTACAGAAACCGCGTTTGCCCTTCTCCTTTCACAGCGCTGGGTCAAACGCACATGGTGCAGGGGGTCTGTGGTAGCGTTGTTCTGCATACAGATCTTGCACTGCTGTGAACGAGCTCAGGTATAGGACTCCAGGGTTACGCTCCCCGTGGAGCGTACCGTAAAGTGCAGGCTGCGTGCCACTCTTCACCTCAGTGTTTCAAAATCCTCGGAGGATTTTGCTTGGCAGCCACTCTGCACATGTCCTATGCAACTTATATAAAATACTTGATAGGGCTGGTATTAACAGGCATCCCAAAATGTAATTGAACGCAGCATCTTGCACTGATTTTTATTGGCTGGTTCTGCACCAACTACTAAGAATAAGGGCAAAAGGGATTAGAACAGCGTTGGTGCCTCAGAGCAGGGCATCTGAAGTTCTTAGCTCTGTTTTCTACGAGTCTGTGTGTAAGACCATCAAAGGCATGGGACAGAAATCAGAGCAAATGACAGGTTTGGTGTTTTCTTGGGCTGCATGTTAGTATGGAGCACCATTCACCTGAAAGAGGGACGGGGTGTTGGGGGCAGCTGCTGCACACAACAGGATTCTGCTCACGGTAACACTCCCTTACCTGGAGTCACTTCAGGGTTTGTTTTATGGTTTAGTTCTTACATATCTTTGAAGTGGAAAAAAGATACACATTAACGCAAAGCCCCATTACGCTATTAATATTACAAGTAACATTATTTTAATGAGGAGGCATTTTTAAAAGAATAACCTTTTTTGCATCAGCGTAAAACATTTCTTCTACAATGATGCTGATTTTTTATCAGGTGAAACAGCGTCCGCTAGGCATTTGGGTACTATCCAGGGTAGATTCTTCATTTTCCTTTTCTTGTTTTTAAGACACTTGTGTAGTATAAGTTGCCAAAGATTTAGGCTAAGAGACCCTGTTATCTGTTTCTTTCTTATTATTGTGGCTTTGATTTTGTTTCACTAGAGGAAAGAGGCATTGTGTGATACTTACGAAAAAAGAAAACTAAATCTATGCACAAAACTGTAGGCTTAAGAGAGGAATTTATTTGTCTGCGAGGAGTTTTATTTGTCTGCTTAGGCAATGTTAGGCTTTTTAAAGAATTAATTTCCTTTTGGGTAATTTGTTTTGTGATAATATTGCAGTGTGGAAAAAAGTGTGCTAGTAATTCGGTTCGTGCTAATGCCTTCACCTTTTTAAAAATAAAAACCCAAGGAAAACAGCCCCAACAATGACTCATTCTGACAAATGATATGAGGTAATGTGTGTTTGAAACACCAGTTATTTGTGTAACGTGCACAAAACGTTCCCATTTTTCTTTTTTATTTGGAGACCTGCTGAAAAATAACATTTAATCCATCTTCATATTTCTTTTTTATCATGATGCTTTTGCCCAATATATGCTGGTTTGCATTTTTGAACACGAATTTCATGTGGGCAAATTTTCTAAGTTTCTGCATCAGCTTCTGCTGGTGCAAAGCCTTCTGAGGCAGTAATTGCACTGGTGCGGGGGAATTTGGGGTTGCTCAGTGTTTCCTAGAACCAACCTGTGACTGCTTGCACAACTGAATGCACAAAAGCATTTTTGCTGCATGGGAAGAAGGAGATCAGAGTATTTTGAGTGATTGATTCCCTCGGTGAAGTGGCCTGTCACTTCTGCTGCTCCTGTGGAACCCTGGCAGAGGGTTAAGTCTCTTTCTGTCACAGGACGGGATAAAGAAGGGGAGGAGGTGATACTTCTGTCTCGGGTGGAGCTTTGGCTGCGTTCAGCAAGGCAGCCAGTGGCTGGCAGGGCACATGCTTGACTCTGCAGTGAATCAGGTCCATAAAGAAAATCTTCCTGCGCTGACAGGCAAGAAGTCAAATACGTCGTGCTGGCTCTCTCTTGAGCCAATCCTCACTTCAAAATAGATGTCGTGGTCCCAAGAGTCACTGTGCATCAGCGTGTGTTCAGCATGGGTTGTTTTAAAGCTCCTGAGCTGTGTTATGGTACAGCATCAGATATGTCTGCTAAATGCAAAATGTACCACGTTTTGAGAGTGCAGTGCTTTTACACAGTTGTCCTGTTGGTATTAACTCAGTACCCCAGCACCAGCAATGAGGACGACACAGTGTAGATGAGCTGCTGGTCCTTCCAGGGCTGGGTTGATTAGATGGGCTTTGAGCAGGGTCATCCAGCGGAGCTGTTAAAATGGCAACAGCCAAACACCTTTCAAAAGACAAGGACTCCTGGAAGGCTGGCCTTGGGAGCTGGGTGGAAAGCATTGCTGAGATTTGTTAATGGAAGCAGGAAGCCAGTGACTCTGTTGCTTGGGTCAAAATGCACACAAATGCAGTACGTCTTCTGCAAAGTGATGTAAATACATTGGTATGCTAAACCATGCATTTCATCTGCCAGGAAAAGGGAATCTTAAAATATGCAACCTTAAGTTTCAGACATGGTTCAGTGCTATAGATCACGACCAGGCACCGTCATGCTGCGCTCATACGGTAGATCTGACTCGTTACATAGTGTTACTTAACGTATGGATGCTGTCCCGATGGCCCCTGGCTCGTTTGGGATGTCTCTGTGCTAATCGTAAGCCTTTGTGAACCTGGTCTGAACACACCATTAGGGAACACCCCAACTACAGCTGAAAAATACTAGCCCAGCGATAGGGCTGAGGCCACTGGCACAAGGGATCATGCCATTCCTGTACGCCCAGTCGCTGGCAGCTACCTGGCTGGCAGGTATGGAACTCTGAGAACCATTGCATGTGTATTTTTTTCTCATTCCCTGTACAGATGCCCTAGCGTGAACAGCCCCATTGTACAGCTCTTTCTTGAAACTTTGGCCACGGGACACAATTTATCTTTTGATTCCAGCCAGCGTGCCGCAGAGGTCTGCCTCTAGCGAGGCAAGGCTCCATGGCATATGGTAGAAAAGGATCCTCCTGAAGGGCTTGCCAATGTACTGGGGCCGTGCCAGTGCTGCTTTCACTGGTGTTCTGCTCTGGTGTGGTTTGACAGAAGCGTGCAAGCGCATGTGTGTGTGGTCACCCAACGGTCATTACAATTTTTTGTTAAAATGTACCATTAAAGTAAGAGCGCATGCATTAGAGAGAGGTAGCAGGTGTGCAGGCAGATTCTAATAAAAAAATTAAAGTTGGGCATTGTGTCACTTTTGAGCACTGGCCTGCTGTGTGCAAAACTCTAATCAACTTGTCTTAATAAACAAACTAGAAAAGCTCAAATATTTAAAATACGATATCTGGAAACAGCCTGTGAGGGGGGGAAAAAAAAAGACCTAATTAAGAAAGACTGCTTTTCTCTAGAAGCATCCAAACTGAACAGTCAGTTAGGTGGGGGGATTTAATAATGTTTTTAATAATAACCAAACCTTTTCCAAATCTGAGTATCTATGTGATTAATTTCTTGGTTTTCCTGATTTGATGTTTTTATGCACTATGCATTAATTTTGATCAGCTGTAGCATGTTGGATTGATGTGAACTTCTGTTTTTAATACAGTATGCTGATTGCCTCCCAGCTGGAACCAACATATGCCAGGACAGTTTATCCGTGTTTTGATGAACCTGCTATGAAAGCCACATTTAACATCAGAATTGTCCATGACCCAAGCTATGTGGCTCTTTCCAACATGCCTGCTATTGGTAGGTAAACAAGTAGACATATGTTGGTTTCTTTTCTTTTCCCTAAATTACTTTTAAAAAGGGTGTAATTTATCTGAACAGAGTCTATCAAAACAGCGCTGTGTTGTCTGTACACCAACACCTTGAAAATACACAGAAAATCTGTGCCTATGAACTTAAACATTTGGAGACAGTTATTCATAATTAATGCCATTGATGGCAATACTTCCATAGTTTTTCCAGCTGTGATGTCTCTCCTCTGGTTGCTGGGGGCTGCATAGGTTTGATTCTTGGCATTTACTGCTTAGTCAAGCGTTCCTGTTGTGTTGTACGGCCATGACAGTATGCAGAGCCTGTAACTGTGTTATTAAGAGATTCCTTTCATTGTAAGCAAATTTTAAGATGTATTTACAGCATAGAAAAAACTGTTTAACCAGGCAGAGACACTGTAGCCTCCTGTGTATGTGCAGAATAAGAACGAGAGGACTATACTGCTCTGGAGATGCTCCTCCTGTCCCTTGCTGGGATCTCACGTGGGATATAAGATTCCAAACAAATCCTGTAAACTAGTGTTCCTACAGGAATTTGTTGGATCTCTTGCCCGCTTCTTAATGTCTTTTTTTCTGCAGTTCAGTGCCACGAATCTTTATTTTTCACCTAAATAATTTTCAGCCATAAAAAGGAAGGTCTATGAGATTTGAATGGAAGCTAAATAATTTAGGAATCATAGTAGGTGGGATCTCTGTAGGGTTGTTTAAGGCATTTTTTTTCCCTTGAGAATCTTGTCTATGTCTCCCGTATTTAGAAGGAAGGTATCTGATTAAATATTTTATAATTCTTGGGCACACATGACCTATATTTGAATCTTCATAGATAGTACATTTTAGAGAGATTCAGCGTGGGATAAATTGTCGACAGTTTGCCCACATCCTAAATCTGACGCAGTTTGATATCCTTCCAAGACTTCAGTTAAGAAGCTCAAGAGTGGATTTTTGGTGTTTGCATGGAAGGTCATGACAGATACGTGGCAGTAGCAAGGAGCCTGGCTGCTTGCCTTCTATCAGAAACACATGAAGTTAGTGCAGAAATACAGCAGATCGAGGAGAGGTATAAAAAAACCACTCAGAAAACACAAGATTCCTTGTTTGTTATGGAAGAGCAATGGTTTGAGTATTTCTTTGATATTTTTCCTAGATGTATCTGAAATGAAGGATGAAAATGGAAGCTTGTGGAGAGTTACCACATTTAACACTACACTGAAAATGTCAACTTACTTGACTGCTTTTGTGATTTGCGATTTTGATTATGTCACCAGAACCGAGCGGGGAAATGAGGTAAATATGAGGCTGCATAACACATTCTAGCAGTTTACCACAGCATTTGGCTCTGTGGCGCATCATGTGCTTTAGAAGATATCACAGACATTAACTGTGCTTTCCATTCCAAAATTATTTGCTTATGTGGCAAAACTGCTAACATTTATCCTGCAGATATTTCTGCAGAAAACTTTCCTTTAGGACAATTAGTTTATTGTCCTGTCCTGATCATTTCATACAATTCCACGAGTAGGTATAGGCTCTGTACATTAAAACTTTAGAGGCAGCTACTCTGCAGAAAGTACTGGTCATAATTCAGGGTATTCTTATCTTCCAAGCTTTCTTAGTTGGAAAAAATACCCATTTCCACTGCTGTGACAAACCACTGAAGTTCAGTGCTTTTTTCTTCAAGGCCCTTTGAGGAGCAGCGTCATGACTTCAGTAGGTGCAATACTGTGCTCCAAGCATTTTGTATACTAGTATTTGGACCTTTTATTCTGCAGTGGACACATTTTTTAGTTTCCAAAAGTGACTGTTTTGTTTTTGAACCTTCTCCTTCAGTGAGTATTCAGTTTTGTTCTTACACTACAATGGGCAAAGCTTCTTGAGGGAAGCTGTAAAAAAATACACTCTGTTGGCACCAGTGGTTTCACTTTCCTTCTTTTGTTGAAATTCAGTAGGGAAAAGATGTAACAAGTTGTTCCAAAATAAATAGTAACCTCAAGCATAAAGCCTTATACTTGCTACACTTAATAAATGAGAGCACCATGTTAGCTTCATGGTTGGTTTGCTGTCATGCTTCTGGGGAAAGGTGGGATAAGGTAAGAGGACAGTGCGGAGGTGGCCTAGGAAGCACAGTATTAGCTCCTTTTTAAAGTGAAGATTGGACTTGGTGTGTCATACCTGCATGTATACCCTGTATAAAACACGTTGGATGCTTACGGCTCTGACTGTGGTGCCTTTTTCTTGGGCTGATGCGTACTGACAGGAGTCAGCGCAGCAAGGCATTCAAACTAGCATTTTTTCAGAGGGAAGAAGCACCACCACCCATCTTCTGTGGGATAGAGGGACAAAGGTATTTTACCCCTTGGTTTCAGACAGAGGTGCTCAATTTATGCCTCCACAGTATTTGTGTGAGCATGTTTATTACGTCTCTTTTGGTATTTCTGGTAAGTAATTTACAACCAGAAACACTGGTATTATAACTCAAAGCTTGTATTAGGATCAGGATTTTAAGTCTGCCCATTATGTGTAGGTTTTGCAAAATGAAGTGATCTGATCTTTGAATCTCCTCTGAAGCCTCAGCTGAAAAGAGGGGCTCAGAGGCTGGCGATACTCTGTTGACTGAATATGCTTTATTTTTTCCTTTTAAAATTAAATCCTGATGCTTCCCCAACTGTGCTATGAGGGTTTGGCTGCATAGCTCCTTGTGAGATGCAAGAAATGGTGGGGGGTTTTGAGCTGC
Organism: Egretta garzetta; assembly: GCF_000687185.1. Classification (NCBI taxonomy): domain Eukaryota; kingdom Metazoa; phylum Chordata; class Aves; order Pelecaniformes; family Ardeidae; genus Egretta; species Egretta garzetta. The sequence goes on along the minus strand of NW_009258966.1, from coordinate 2,341,893 downwards.
TAGGTGCCTGGGGGGTCACGCAGCTGGAGATATGTGATGGAGACATAAACTTTTCCTCAGTCTACTCTATCACCCTGGGAACTCAGCTGCCCTCTTCAGTAAATGGGCATGGGAGGGGGAAAGCTTTGCTTGCTGCTGCTGCCTCTGTTACTCTTGAGCAGCAGTGGGAGGCCAGTGGTCTGTTCCAGCCCGTGAGAAGGTTCAGGAGGAGACATACGTACGCTTGGACAGCAAGCGCTCTCTGAACATCCAATTTGTTTCTCACCCAGACTGACTGGCTGGAATACATTGGCTTAAGTTGTGTGGATCTAAATGGTTTTGCGTCATTTCCTATTTAATAAAAGAAAAATCAGGAGTCCGTTTGTTCCAGCGATGTATAGCTGGACTCAAGTCTTGGCCCTTTTGAAGTGCTGGAACTCTCCTAGGTTTTAGCAGGATTAGGCGCCGTGCCACATTTTGTTAGGTCCAGGAAGACTTGGGTTGGGATTTTTTTCATTAAAAGCTTTGTTGCATGATCTGGTGTGGACAGACAGCATTTTCAAACAATGATTCACAGAAGAGAAGCAAAGAAAATGAAAATATGAGGGTTGTCTAAAATAACGTTTCCTTGTTCTACTGCAGATACGTATTTGGGCTCGGAAAGAGGCAGTTAAAAATGGGTATGTTGACTATGCTTTAAATATCACAGGCCAAATATTTTCCTTTCTGGAAGACTTACTTAATGTCAGCTACCCTCTACCAAAGACAGGTGAGATTACTTATTTTCTTAAGTGGACCAGAAATGGCTGCTGATGGTGTAACATTCACAGAAGCAATGGGTTTTTTCGCAGTATTCTCTTTTTACAGCTAACCACATTCATGGAATAAAACCCCTAAGCTTTAACTGACTGAATTCTCCTGTCTGCATCATGGCTCTTGCTAACCTGTAACTCAGCACTCTTACCTTCACATCACACTCACTCTCTTACAACATCATTTCCTAATGAAGGGGCAGATGGGGTACAAAGTGAATAGAAAGGAGTTGTTCAGTCGCGTGGCTATTTCTGTGATGCATAGACCTGGTATAGGCAAGTTCTTATGTCCTCCTAGTAAATCCATGCTTGCTACAACCCACGTCTCCCCAGAGAATTCCTTGCTTTCTTCAATATGTCCCTCTCTTACCTGTGAGTTGGCTATATGTTCCTGCACATTCCTCCCCAGAAAAAGATTCCTGCAGGATAACATCACTTCTGCTTAAAAGGGACATCAGGTAAGTTAGCTAAGCTTCAGTCAAGAAAGAAGGGTACCATCATTTGGTTCACTGTACAGTTTCTCTGCTGCTTGTACTTGGGTTCCCAAGGGCTTCAGCATTAATGTTATGGAGGAACATGCTTTTTTATACAAATCAGTAGAATATCGAGAGCACAGAAGGCAGTTCTAACTTAGAACAAGTTTTGACCTGCCCGTGATCTTAGTACATTGCAAGATTGTGGAGAAACAATTTTCCTCCTTTCTTGACTACAAATCTGTTCATTTGTCATATCTGTGTTTTGGCACTTGAAAGAAATACATTTTCATCTGTGTAAATGTGTTATCTCCCACTGTATTTGGAATAACACTACACTTCTTGTGGAAAATGTAATGTATGCAATTGTCACTTTAAAATTTTTGTTATCTTAGTAATCATACAAGCTACTCAAGGGCTGTAGACAATTCTGTCTCATGCTTTTATTCTTCTGCTCAGCAGCAATGTCAGTACATAAATTCACCCGTGTAAAAATATGACAAAATTGAAGTAGAAGAACGGTATTGAAGGCTTCCTGTTAGGTGAGATTTCAGTTTCACAGAATGCTGTAATACCATTCCAATCCCCACTGTAATGTCACACAACTGCATTTCCCACTGACTTTCTTTGATGTTTTGCTTAAAAATCAATAGGATTAGATCAACCAAGAACAGCTCCTTGTAAATGCTAGAGGTTCCTGTTGTGAACGCAAAACATGAAAATAAGAATAAACACATTTAAAATTGGAGGTATTTAAAGGTTTGTCTTCACCTGATTTTAATGCAGTTACAAGTGAGCTCTCTTGCCCTTGGCTGGCTATACGAGGGCTGCCTCACCAGAGGCTTACCTTTGCTGTAAGCCTGAGGTGGTAAGCCCTGCTGGGAGGCAGTCTAGGTTTGCTGGGATTCAGCGCCATGCTTAGGTTAACTGCGTAGCTTTTGGGCTGGAGAGGCTCATGGTCAGCTGGTTTGTGCCTGCTTCCAAAATGCTCTCTATGCCTTTCACAAATTTTGCTCTTTGCTGCTGGGTTTAAACAGTATATCTTGCTTTGAAACTCTTGACGTTCATCCAAGGCCCATCTCTATTTCATCCAACTCTCACATTTGAACTGGAAAGCTGCTCCCTGTGCCTGAGGCAGGAGGGGAGTGCAGAGGTAACAGCCCTGCTGTGGAAACAAAGAGATGTTTCTAAAGCACCTTTCAGATAAGAGTGGAAAGGATCCCTCTGCTCACAGAGCTGAAAGAGCAAGTTTTTTTTTTTTTTTAAATCAATTGCTAGGCTGAAGAAAGAGGTGAGTTTGATCCTTCCCAAATACATGAGAAACTTGTACAGAGAGATTTCTGAGAGCCAGAAGTTAATATATTCTCTCCTAGCATTGGTAGAACACAGCCGCCTTTTTTGTTTAAAACATTTGTACGTACAAGATCCAGTACAGATCTGGGCTTCGTGGGAATTTATGGCTCCCTGGAAGAGTGGCGATCATAGAGGAAAAGTATAATGAGAAGAAATTTCACAGACCATTTGCAAGAGTGTTGCTATAATACAGCAAAGAACCACTAAAATGTACTATCCTGTAATTGCACACTGAACCAGTGTGAGCATTAAAATAATGTGACCATCTTACTTCTGAAAATTTTAAAGATACCTTTTTTTCTTTTTCTCTCTTTGGATCAATTTAGATTTGGTCGCACTGCCTGATTTTGGAGCAGGTGCTATGGAAAACTGGGGGCTAATGACTTTCCAAGAATCATCATTGATGTACCTCCCAAGCGATAAATTCACAAGCAGAAAGGCAATGATTGCCATAATTGTGTCCCATGAGATAGGACACCAGGCATGTGGTAAAAAATTCTGTACACTTATTTGTTTATGAGGCTGTTCCCTTCCAGTTGCTGATGATGCAGTCACTGATTAGTAGAAGAACAGTGACTTGACAGTAAGTGGTGTGAGCACTAGAGAACGGAAAGACTATTTGATCATATGTTCAGTTGATAAATCAATATTAAAAGCAGATTCTGTTATATTACAGACTGCATACTGACTGCACAGGACTCATTGATGCAAAACTGTTAATGGGTTACTTATTTTTTTTCTTACACAGTACCTGAATGACATACTAGAAAATACTGTAGGGATGACACAGTTCTGTCTATATACAGTATACTTAGTACTTTGGTGGGAGAATTAATGGACTTCATAGGTATTATTTTGCAGTGGGAGTGCATGTACATATTGCAAAAGGTATTTGTTTTTATGTAAGAAACGGCCTATGGTACAATAGAACAAAATTAACATGAACGCTTTTTACACTGTAGCTGGACTTTTGTCCAGTTTTCATAGAGATTTAAAAAATTTTTCTTATTTGGTTTGGATTCAGTCTTTTATTGACGGTGTTTAATGTACTGTTGTTTGCCAGAGCAACAAGTGTTTGCACTTAGCCAACAAAATTAGTGAAAGAGTTTAACTTGGCTAGTGCACTTCTATGCCCTTCTGACAAGGTCTGTAACTTTTCAGACCCTCAGATGAGCAGAGTGGTTTTATTGTAGGCCAGTAAAACAAGTGTCAGTACTTTATTAAACTTTATTTTAAAACAAAGTTGTAATTCAAATTTTTTAAGAATTAACAATAAAATAGAAATCTGCAAGTGATCAGTTTTTTGTTAACTGTGAACTGCCAAATATGAGTACATAGCAGCTGTTGTGGAAGTTTTATTGCTTGCCAAGGTGGGGATTTGCTGATTTTGGAGATGGTTATTTCCCCGGTTCTGTTTATCATCCCCCTGGCAATTTGCTTTTGCTAAGAACATGGAAAAATGTTTTTGTGATTGTTTGATAAATGCCCTACTTTTAATCACAGCCTAATCCTTTAGATCTTTATAAATTTTATTGGGAAGTGTTTAAAACTGAATAAAGTGAAAGGCTGACATAAAACACTGACATCCATACTCTTGGTATGAAATTGTAGGTGAAAGAATGAAAAAACAGCTGCCCTGAATCTCCGACTTTTTCCAAGATGAATCTTTTTCTACTGAATTTTTACGATCTGAAGGAATATCCAGCATTTTATTCAGTTGACATGTACACATTAAATAAAGTCACTTCAGCATAGGCACGTGTGTTGAACTTGCAAAAATGGAAAGAGCAGTCCAAAGAGATGCTGAGACATTTTTTCTTTCTATTTAAGTGGTTTGGAAATCTGGTTACAATGAACTGGTGGAATGATCTGTGGCTTAATGAGGGACTGGCATCTTACTTCGAGTACCTGGGAGCTACCTTTGTTGAGCCCAAGCTTTCACTGGTAGGTACTAATGCTTACTGAAGTCAGTCAGCTAAAGCAGCAAAGTTCCAGCACTCAGGAAGACAAGCAAGGTGTGGGAGATGGGATTTAATCAAGCCATGGCTTTAGTAACTTAACTCCCCTGGGAACAGACCAGTAGTTCGTGATTCTTCCCCGGAGGGTTATCGTCTGCTAGGGGCTGTCGTTAAACCCAGCCCTGTTACAGGTGGCACAGAGGACAGATAGACAGCTCTGATTCTGCAGGGACAAGGAGTTGGTGTTCTGCCCTAGATGTGCCATTTAACAAACCCAGCTTTCTCTCCTGGGTTCTGTAGCTGATGGTTTGCCTTCCTGCCTGTCCAAACTTTTCCAAGCACCCCATAGCCAGGTACTTTTACTGAGCAGTGAGTAAGTTAGGCCATTTTGAGTCTGTTTACCCCACTGGGTCCATGGATGTCTGGCTGCGAGTAAGGCAAATATAATGCACGCAGCTAATCCAACGGCCAGGTAAAACTCCTTCCCATTCTGTCCAAATGGGTAAAAGCATAAATGCCACGGTGTATTAGAAAACTCCATCCACCACTAAACTCTGAGACAGGAGGATGGGTGCTGCTAATTGTAGCCATGAGGTGAGATGCACTCACGTGTGCAATCATGATGTCTGTGCCCTTGGCCTCTGAAGAAAGCAGAAGCCTTTAGTCTGGGCAGGCCTGAGACTGCAGTCAGTCCAGTCTGCTTTTTCTTTGGCTCAGATGAAACACCATTTGTCACTTTCCTTCTCTAATTCACCAAAGTACTTAATTACATGCTTAATTGGGAAATAATAAAGGCATGTCAAACAAATTCTGTCACAAGGATTTTTAGGTCATGGGATATGCTAACCCCCTGCTTTGAACTTCAACAACAGCTCACTTTATTCTCTGTAAAGCAGTGTTTTAATATCTTTGAAAAGTATAAAGGCCACCAAATTTTAAACTGGAAAAATGTCTTTGTCTCCTTTTAAATTTTAGTCTTTTCATTTAGAAGCTTGTCTTTCTAAAAATTAACAATAGCCATTTTACTTACTTAAAGTAAATTTTAATACTAGGCAGTAATACCATTTGAGAAATTACTTACGTGATTTGCCTTGGAAATCCAGAGTAAATTACACAGGTTCAAGAATACAGTGCAGTTTTGTGGGCCGTGCACATTCACAGTACTGCAGACTGCCTGAGGTTGGAAGCAACCACGGAAGATCATCTGGGCCAACCACCCTGCTTAAGCAGGGACACCTACAGCCGGTTGCCCAGGGCCGTGTCCAGACAGCTCTTGAACATGTCCAAGGATGGAGACTCCACAGTCTCTCTGGGCAACCTGTGCCAGTGCTCGGTCACCCTCATGGTGACAGTGTTTCCTGGTGTTCAGAGGGAGCCTCCTGTGTTTCAGTCTGTGCCCATTGCCTCCTGACCTGGGCACTGCTGAAAAGAGCCTGGCTCCGTCCTCTTTGCACCCTCCCTTCAGATATTTATGTACCTTGATGAGATCCCACCCCTGAGCCTGCTCTTCACTGGGCTGACCACCCCCAGCTCTCTCAGCCTTTCCTCATGTGTGAGATGCTCCAGTGCCTTTGTCATCTTCGTGGCCCTTCACTGGACTATCTCCGTGTCTTTCCTTTACTGGGGAGTCCAGCACTGGACCCCACACTCCAGGTGTGGCCTCACCAGTGCTGAGTAGAAGGGAACAATTGCCTCCCTCAGCCTGCTGGCAATACTCCTAATGCAGCCCTAGATACCACTAGCTGCCTTTGCTGCAAGGTCACATTGCTGGCTTATGTTCAGCTTGGTGTCCTTCATGTCCCCAGGTCCTTTTTTGCAAAGTTGCTTTCTGTCTGGGTGGCCCCCAGCATGTACTGGTCCCTGGGGCTGTTCCTCCCCAGGTGCAGGAGTCTGCACTTCCACTTGTGCCCCCTTCATGAGGTTCCTGTCAGTTCACTTCTTCAGCCTGTCCAGGTCCCTCTGGTTGGCAGCATGACCCTCTGGTGTATCTGCCACTCCTCCCAGTTTTGTGTGCAAACCTGCTGAAGGTACTCCCTGCCCCATCATCCAGATCATTAATGAAGATGTTGAACAGGACTGGACCCAGTATTTGCCCCTGGGGTACACTGCTAGTTACTGGCCTCTGACTAGACTTTGTGCCTCTGATCGCCACCCAATTACAGATTGAACCCTGAAAATTACATTTCCTGGCTGTTTACAAAGAGAAAAATTGGTCAACAAATTTGATCCCGTTAGTTGGAAGTCTGTGTTCTTCTCCTTGAGAAGCAGAAGTGTTCTAAGTGGCCTGCAGTGTTTCCAAAAAACCATTTTTTTTCTTTTACCTTTCTAATGATGTGATTTTCCATCCAGTTTGAGGAGAGATACTCAGCTCAGGGAATAAATCGTCATTTGATTAAAAGATAACTTCCACTGCTTCACCGTTTCCCCCCCTGTATTTCTCCCTGGGTGACCGCAGAAATGCCGCATAGTTAAGCCTCGCTATGCTTAGTAGCTTAGTTTTTGAGTTATTACTCAGGGTTACAGCAGGAGAAACAGAGAATTTAGGAGGAAAATGCTGCCTTATTAGTGACATACAGACGTAAATCAGATACAAGTTTTCAGTTTTCAGTATTTGTTCATTTGCTGTTCTATATAGTTGACTTTTTCCTCCCTGAGGATTGTGCTGTCAGGCCCAAGCCCACAGTCTTCTCTGATGTAATTTTCTCTGCCCTGATTAGTGCTGTTGCACGTGGAAAATGTTAGGCTCAGGTGTAAGGTCCCTTTTACTTCATGGGAAGGTGAGGGAGGGGGAAAAAGGATCATTCCTTGTTTATTGCACACTGCTTCCATTAGTGCTAATCCCATAATTACATGTCTCCTGAGAATAAGTATTTTCTCTTCAGCTCACTTAGATTTGTCTTTTTCTTGCAGGATAAAATCTTTTCTGATCATGTTGTACAACCTGTCTTAAGGGAAGACAATGAAATAGGAGTACGATCACTGTCAGAGAGTGAAGACAAGATCAAAGGATCATTAATGTCTCTGTTTGACAGCATCACGTACAACAAGGTTAAAAAATATAAAATTCCTCCTGTTTCTTGTATATTCTAAACCAATGGCACGTTAAACTAAGCAGGTTTGAGAGGAAGAGTGGAATACCCTGTTAAATTGCAATGCTTTTTGTAGGTAGTTTTGTCACTCAGTATTTGTTTCCGCTGCACGCACAAATATATTGGATGTTGCAAATATATTTGGCTATGAAAGAAACAGTGAAAACATTTTTAACCTCCATGAAATATGAAGCATAGCCTGACTAACTTCTCTGGAATATAGTCTGTAAAAATATTGCAATAATAGTTGCAATAATTTTTCATGTTTTCTCATAGCTTTTTTTTCTATTCCAGGGAGCTTCTGTTACCTGGATGCTTTCAGGTTTCTTGACTGAGAAGTTGTTTATCAGGGCACTCACTGTAAGTTTGAAAAACTAACATATTCATCTTGATCTGTAAGCTTGAAAATTACAATTGCACAAATTACTGTTTGTCTTACTGATGTTTTTCATTGAAGCCTCATGAATTCTGATGCTTCTATCTGTTTCTGTACAGCTGTATCTGAAAGAATTTTCCTTCTTAAATGCTGACCAGGATGATCTCTGGACCCACATACAGATGGTACTCTTTCTACCTCTAATATTCTTGCTCTGGTCTTTGGCCCAGTCCAAATTCAGGGTATATAGTGTTTGTAAAAGACTGCACTGGAATTTGGCTGTCCCTAGTGCATAAAATTTGCTTTGCTGTCTCTTTTGGCTAATGTCTTCACAGGTGTTTATTTGGCTGCTTTACTGTACTTGAGATCGGTGGAGCTAAGTACAAGGAGAAGAGAGATGAGATGGCAAATCAGGGCCATGGTGGTTTGGGTTTCATGGAGGTCACTTAAGCCTACCTGAAATTGCATAGCCTATTCTTGTGGAGTTTAAGTTTTGCCAGATCAGAGTGTATGATGCTCTGGGCTTGACGATCCAAGATGTTGCTATGTCACTGATCCAGCAAAAGCCTATGTCCAGGGCAGTAGCTCAGCATTTCACCCATCGCTGGTTTTGGCAGAAATCTGAATAAGAAACAGGTGCTAATAATAGGTTTATTTTTAAAAATTCCACTTCCCTGTTCCTGTAAAGAAGGCTTCCATTGTGTTGCAGACTCAGTCTAGGTTAAGAACAAGGGTGCCACAATTTCAGATATGCAAGGCTGTCACATCTTTTAAGCCAACAGAGACTTTACCAGTTCACACTAGTTGGGACCCCACCTTAGTAACTTTTTCAATTTGTCTTTACTATTTGGTTTGTCATTAGGTAGTCACTTAAAAACCTGTGCATTATGGCAGCTTTATTTGAGTGAAATTAACAAATTAAGTCTGTCGTGGCCATATAGGGGTGTAAGTATATTAACACTAAAAAGAGAAAGGTTAGCAGTCAGGTTATGAGAATCAGAAATGTAATCTCAGTATTTCGTAATTCCTAAAAAGTCTTATGCTGTCTTTGTAGTGATGTCAATAATGTCCTTTTCACTTCATTACATAGATTTTTTTGCATGAATCAAAGACCAGTAAACTGCTTCTAAGTAGTTCTGTACATTTTCTGTAACATGTTAGAACAACCCCTGGAGTGTTGCTGAAGCAATATTAGTAAGTACCCATTTATCATAAATAATTATAATTCCTGCTTCTCTTGCAGGTTGTAGATGCACAGGATGAAGTTCAGTTGCCGGCATCTGTAAAACAAATAATGGATTCCTGGACATGCCAAAATGGGTTTCCAGTTTTAACTTTAAATCTCACCACTGGCACAATCAGTCAGGAACAATTTCTTAATAAAAAGAATGGAAACAGTACTAATTCTTACAAGTATGTTTAGCTTGTGTTTTTATTACGTGTTTATACCCTATTTTTTGCAGGGGACTCTTCAGTTAGGACGTTATGTTTTGACCATCTGATCTTTTAAGTTTGTGTTTTTTCATGTCACGAGCTGTCAAGTCTCAAAATATGTTTGAGTCTGGAGTTTGCAATAGTTCTGCAAGCCACCTGTTTTGCCAGAAGGTTGCTTTCCTCCAGAGTAGTGACTTTTCCAGCCACGTAATAGCTTTGTAAGGACAGACACAGGCCATGAATAGGTTGCAGGGCAGGAGTTTTGCCTGGAAATCTCTTCTTTCCTCATCCCTCAGTTGTATGGACTGGGGACCTGGATGAACCACGCTGTAGTTTCTTTCCAGTGCACATATGCCCAGTCTCTTCTGCTTGTCAAGGGCAAATGGGTTGCATTTAAGTACTTAGATAAATGACCCCTTCCTCAGAAAATGCTCTAAAGTTCCTCTCAGTGAGCACTGCCAAGTTCCCGGTGCTTTTACAAGCTGTGCTACTTACTTAGATGCCTAAAAACAATGATATAAGGAGCTGCCTTTGGTCACGAACTTTGCAAACTCATTGCTAGAGTTTGAAGTTTCATGGAATTCAGCAGGTGTCATGAGTGTTGGGATGTGTGGACAGGGCCCATGGGATGAGTTCTTAACCCAGGGAAAAAGTATAAAGGAAGGCAAAGCCCAAAGCAGTTTTTCCCTGGCTGCTATTGCTGGTCATATGAACAGCCAAAAGAGAAATTTTGATGAGAACCACAGAGTTTTCTTTGCTTCCAAGCTCCAGGAAGCACAGAGGATTAGTCCCTTCAGCATCTTTGGTTAGCTCAGATAGGAGTTCCAAGTTATAAATGTTAAGTCCTTTACTGTAGTTTCAGCAAGAGGCAATAGCACATGAATTTAAGCGAATCCAGGACAAATAGTACAGAATTTTTCATTTTCGCGAGCAACTTTAGGGTTTTGTAGCTTTCATCTGTTCTCACTGCGAGGTTTACATTCCCTTAGAAAGGAAATTACTGCTGTCAGAATTACAGTCGTATTGCTTGTCTGGAGCCTTTTTGAGATACCCTTCTGAAAAGGAGCTTTACATTCTCCAGAAATAGGGTGAAGTGTAGTAAGTGTGGAGAACAAAATTATTGCCCGAAGAAGGAAAGCCAGAGTACAGAGTTACGGTGGTATTCAAATACCTAGCATCGAGCAGTAGTCTAGATATGAGTGCCTATTTAATTCCATGCTAAAATCCCTTCTCTTTGCTGAACCTAAGTGCCGATCCAGCAAAAGTACCACCATCTGATGAAGTTTTGTGTGTTGGAGAGGAGTCAACAAGGAACTCATCTGCAATCTAGTTTAGCATCAGCTGAGAGGGTTTTTTTTTTAAGCATAAGAAGTAATCATATTATCTCTTTTCTATTAAGTAACACATGGATTATTCCTATTTCTTGGATGCGAAATGGATCATCACAACCCTTAGTGTGGCTAGACAAAAGCAGCAGTAAGTAATGTATTTGTTCATACATGCTAAAACCAGCTGATAAAACCACACCTAATACTCCTATAAACAGTATTTGAAGATAAAAATTTATTACAGAAACGTCTATGTTTATCTATTGTGCTAATTTTATGTTACAATAGCAACAGATTTTCAAATAGGTTAATATATTGATTTTTTTCTGTGTTGCATCAAGCTTCAGCATATGTTTTTAATAATATGGTAGAATGCATATTATGAGTAGAGTTTTCCACAATAATTTTGACTTTGTCACTTTGTACACCAATCCAGACTCCTATCTCTTCATGCTTCTGTACTATTCTTACCCCTGCAGATGCCACTGGTGTTAATGACAGCTTTTGAGTATAGGTAGGATCTCAGATGTGATGTATCAGAAAATGAAGTGACCCAACATTGTCACACATGGATACCAGTAAAAACAGAAAATTAATGTTTTCAACACCATGCGATTTAATTTGTTTACGTAAATTAAATAGAAAAATACTCTTATCAAAAGAGTAGAATTTTTTAAAAGTTTTAAAGGCTTGTAATAGAAAGACGAGTTTATGGGCATCTCCAAGCAAATAAAATTTCAGTTCTTTCTCATCTCAGTGCTTTCCAATAAACAGCTATGTTTTTTGAGAAAGAAGAAATGTGATCATTAGGATGTACAAGTAATTATTTTTCTTTGGCAAGTCAGCCCTGAACTCCGTGAAGTTTTGAATCAGTTACAAGGAGATGCAGAGACCGATGTGTGCATGGAATGCTTAAGAGCAAAATGACAATATGTTGTTTGCGTATCCCAGCTCTCCACCCTCTGCTTGCAGTGGTTAAAAGCTACTTTCTCTCTTTTTGAGGCAGTAAGATAGCTTGAGTGATCATTCCACGGTATATGGACAAGTAAACAAGCAAATGGGATGTTTATTCCTCTGAATGCATGAAAGTTAAAGAAACAAGTGATTGCTAAGGTGAAAAATTAGAAAATTTGCAGAAAAGAATTCTTAGGGAGCATTTGCTTGGAAGGACTAGTGTCATGTGCTAGTTTTTTGTTACTGAAGTAATAACAGTTCCATTTCCTCACCCATCATGTGACTTAGGAGCTACAGAAGTTATGAAAAAAACCCATCAGGTTTCATCTACCTGAAGAGACTACAATAAAGTAATTTAGGATTAAAACACATTCCACTTGTATTTGAAAGCCATATATCAAATTTACCAGGCTTACTCAGACAAGGGACCTACATTCATGTTTTAAGATTTTAAAAGAAATAATTCCTTTTTGATTTTTTGATGCAGAAATAAACCAAATGGTGTCTTACAAAGGCAGAAATGCTAAGGGTAATTTTAAGTTCAGTTGCCATTTTGTTCCTGTAAGATTGAAATGGCTTCTGGTGGAGAATTGTTAGTGTAGTCATTCAGAGGGATTCGTGAGGATGGTTTTGGTAAACGAAACTGAGGGATTTGGTTCAAAGCACAGTTTGAACTGGAATTTTGCAATAGCAGATGCAGTGGCATAACAACACATTAGGAGGAAACATCTCAAAAGCATTTTTGTGTATGTGTGTTTTCTCTGGAAATAGCTCTGCAGGAGCTAATTTGTCTTACTTCTGAACAGGTTAAATTAAACTCCCAAGGTACAAGCTGGCCTGCTGCCAGTAGCCAAGCATCTTCATTCAGCACTGCACTGTACAGTGTTAAAAGCCTGTCCTGTTGGTTTAGGGCTCCTCAGGCAACGTCTACATACTTGGCCTCTGCCCATAGAATTGTGTTAGTTGCTGTCCCTGGGCAGTATGTGTCTGTGCAGCACAAAAAGACACACTAGGAAAAGGGTGCTGGTATGGTAGAACACGTTTCACTGAGCCTGGGGTGTGGAGGAGCACAGTTTTGTGATCTTAGCTGAATCTAAAAGTGCTCTTGATGATGAGCAGAGCATTGACCCAATATGCCATTCTAGGCAAAGTGCTGCTATTGCCATATTCTAGCCACCCATGCTGTTTTTAAATGCTTAAGCCAGTATCTCTCACACGCCAATTTTCCGTTGTGAAGATGACTGAGGATGAACCCTGCAGTACTTGCTCTGTCAAAACACTCATTCAGAGTGGAGCAGTGCTGGGTCTAGGCTACTCACCAATATGGACTTACTGGCTCAAGAGAGCTTACCACTGCCTTAAATCAGGATGGTCATAGCCAGTTAAAGCAGTATTTGAATCCTCTTCTGATGAGGCTGCGTAGAGCCTTCAAGGCGGCGCTGGCTCCTTCAGATATTCTGTAGGCTATCAGGAGCAAGTATCAGACAAGCACACATGAAGTAGGTAGTAGCTGAGATGAAATGGGACTGCAGAAGGAGGCCATTAGTGAGTGATGTAACTCAAAGGGACTACAGGACGTTTATTTAAAACAAAGTTTTTGATTACACGTTTCTTGCATAAAGTTGTTTTGCTTTCTGTGATCTGTATTTATGTGAATACTGCTAGGCTGTCACTTCTTCCCTATGGTGCGGAGAATTGTGTTTTGGAGCAGCACTGGGAGCAGCGGGCATGCTGGGGCCTCATGCCCTGCAGCAGGCATGTGAGGTTATTGATCCTCATCCAGACTGTTTATTCTTGGGTAACCTTTCTGAACTCTCCCAGTTGCCTATGAGCTGAAGGGTAGAAGCAAAGTGGGTCTTCAGCCTCCCCTTTGCCATCTCAAGGTGCTCAGTGCCTGAGGGGTCAGTTGCTTGTTGAAGTTCTTCCACTGCGCAGAGCAGAGATGACAAAGACACCGAGCTTTTGGGGGATTCTCTTTGAGTCCAACCTCAAACTTGTGTCTCAGATCTCAGAGGAGCACCAAGTCCAGTATTTATATATGCAAGAAAATCTAGCAGTGCACAGAAAATAAAATGATACATTTCAATGTCACTTTACAGAAGTGTTTCCTGAAATGCAAGTACCAGAGTCAGAATATGACTGGGTCCTGCTAAATGTAAATTTAAGTGGATACTACAGAGTGAACTATGATCAACTAAACTTAAAAAGATTACTGCGCTTGCTTGAAAATGATCCAAAGGTAAGATTGTAGTTGTTTTCTCAAGCTAATAAATAGATTCTGTCCATGCACTTCTTGCAGTTCTTACCAGTAATCAAAGTGATAAAAACCTGGAATAATGAGAAACTCACATATCACAGTAGAAAAAATGATCCACTGTTGCACCACTAAAGTCACTGACAGCCTTCCATAGTGGAAGAGGAACAGGCCCAAACAGTTTCACATAAGCATGAAAAATAACTTTACATGAGATGATATTCTGTCTTCAAAGCTGTCTTAACAGCTTATGGTTCTTCCAATCTCTTAAATTTGGCTCTAAGAGTTATCGGTATGGATGTGTGACTGAGCTTTATCTGCTGTTAGGTAACCATGGAGAAGGAAAGTTGGGAAAAAGCTTCTTATTTCCACATTTCCTCAAAGCACAATATTTCTGCCAGTGAAATTTCAAAAAAAAAGTCATCTGACCTAGGTTTTTTTGGTTGGTATTGGTTTTCTTTTTGGTGAAGATTTTTCTTTGAAGAGAAGTTCCAATCTGCTCTAGTTAGGCTCTTGCAGTCCTCTGTAGACACTATAACTCATAGTAGATTTCATCCCACCTCTGACTTGCTACAGTTTGGGATGAAGGCAAAGGTGGTACAGAACAACCTATACATGTGGCTGTGTATGTGGTTGCATAGTATTTAATGTTGCCTAACCCTAGTGTGAGGAGGGGCTCCAGTAGTAATGCCAGTTCTTTGGCTTTGGTAACAACGGTGAGAAAGTTTAAGCTTTCAGGACAATAGTAATGAGCGCGGTCAGACAACTTCTCCAGAAGGTCTGGACACGAGGCTGATCAGAGCATGTGGTGTGATTAAGCCTTTCTATGGCAGGCTGGCTTCCTTTCTTCTAGGCTTTTTAATTTCACAGCAAATCCGA
>NW_009258966.1:2311172-2326949 GCF_000687185.1 Egretta garzetta | reverse complement strand
AGCAGGAAATTAGGTGTGTGCTGGTTTGGGGCCATTTTTTGGCACTGGTCAGTGGGAAGGTTTGCTTGAGCAGCGGCCGAGCCAAAGGGGCATGGAAGCAGGGAGGAGACAAGGAGGGACCAGCAGTTCCTCAAGGGAGCACGAGCTGTAGGCAGGAGTACACCCATGGCTCTGCCTCCGTCATTTAATTCGTGATAGTGCCAAACACTCTGCTCTGGGCTAACCTGAGTACGTATTCTGAACTAAAGCCTCAAAAGGAAAAGACGTACCACGATGATGTAACTAGGATATTTTTAGGAAATGTAGCATTCCCATATTTTAATTTTCATTACAGCATGTAGGTAAGATGGGTCTTGAAATTCTGTGCTTAATGTACTGTAGTTGTTTATTCATGTATGTAAATATATTATGTAGTTGTATATTTTTATATATATAAACATCCCTAAAAGCACATGTATAAGTTTAGCTTAAAATGTAGGTTCCACTATATGATACTTTGTAGATTTTGGGTTAGAAAAAGTGCTAGGGACTTATCCTTCTGAAACATAGTAAAGCTTTTTTAAACTTTTAATGGCTTGTTTAGATCTATTAATGCCACGTGAATGCTTTCTGCAGGCTATTCCCGCTGTCAGCAGGTTCCAGCTGATAGATGATGTTTTTGCATTGACAGAGTAAGTACGTTTCAAATATGTCATAGGAAATGTTTAAACTACACGATTGCATTTAACATTGCTACTTCTGCTTTGTTTATCCCTACTCATATGTGCCTCATAAGAACAACAGCTGTTTTGACAAAATGGTGGGGGAGTTAAATATTTAATCCATTCTTCTGTCAGTGCTGAGTGACTTCTTTCAAAATTTCTTTTAACTTTTGTTCCAGCTCTTAAGAAATATCTTAAATAATGGCACTGCTATGAGTTCTTTAGGGACTAACCTATATTTGTTGTAATGGAAGAAAGATTCCGAAAGAACATTCTGAATTTCCCTGGATTTATTCTGGGCTATCTCAGCTATGCTGTCCGGCATCATTATTAATACCTCTTTCATTTCCCTTGCTGATGGATGACTCGCTTGTTCGTGCCTGTGGTGCTAGAGAGGTCAGCAGTTCTGTAGGCAGCTGAAGAAGCCATAAATATGTCTGTTCCTCAAACGTACCAGAGATCCCGAAAGCATCATGATCTTCGAGGAGGTGGCCAAAGCATACTGCTGCCCCACAGAGCCTGTGGAGGTAGCTCTGAGAGGAGGAAGTAAAAATTCCCATTCCTCCTCTCATACAAATGCCCTTTCTCATATGAGAGCTCAAACCTAGTATGTAGTAAAGAATGAAGCTGCAAAGTATAGAACTGTGCTCCTATGTAAGCACACTAGAAATGTTTCTGTTCTGGAGGAGAGGGTTTTGAAGTGGGATGAGTTCCTTGCTGATTCCACACCAAGGCACAGAAATGCCATGCTGAAGTTAGTTCCAGGAACAGTGTGCATGTGAATGGAATTGTTGGATTTTTACAATGATGTATATTCCACAAATGAAAATATGTTGTTTAGCAATAAAAATACAAATGTATTGTAACTCAAATCAGCGCTCTTTTCCTTCATTTTGTTCTAGAGAGGCTGATGTGTGCTGTAAGTGTGCCTGTACTGTACTCTGCAGACACAAGCAGAATACAGTCTGCATACTGCCATGCTTACTGCCATGGTTGTCCTATTACTTTGATAGTGGCACTGTGCTCTGTAAGAAATGTTTTGTGAGTTCAGCTCTTAAAGGCACCATTGTTTTATATTTATTTTTCCAATGTCTTTTCTAGGTCACTCTCCATCCAGTATCCTGATGTTTTATTGACAGTTTTGTAAATAAACAGAAATTTGTGGTAGGTAATTAATGTGAATAGGTATGCTCAAGTATGAGGTTTTTTTATCTTCAAATAGGTTTGGATACATTCAGATTGAAACAGCACTTGAACTAACAAAGTACCTTGCCAGAGAAGATGAGCTCTTCATATGGAATTTGGTATTGTTAAACCTTGTACCTGAGAATTTGGAAAGTACTCTGAAGAACTATGAAGTATACCCACTTTTAAAGGTATCGACTTTTTTGTTAGCAAAGATACTAGACCATTTAAATAAATCAGACTAAAATGGAGGTAACAGTGACTATGATGGGTCATATATCTTGTCATGCCTTTTGCATGATTTTTTTTAAATAGGAGAAGGTACTTATTTGTATGTATTAGTCAGTGATAAATATCATTGAATCATGAGCAGTTCTTACTGGAAAGCAGAAATCTATTCACATTCTTTATGTTAAGCTTGATCCAAGGTTTTTGTAAAACTGAGGGTCCGGAAAATACAGCCATCAGTCAGTAGTAAATAGTCAGCAGTAAGTAATGAGAGTGACAGTTATGTGTAAATGGGATACAGAATGTATGTGCTCTCTGTTTTGTACTGCCTTCCAGTTCACCTTCATGGAGAGAAAGAAGGATTTGGGTTTGGATACTAAACGAGATGATTCCCATATTTCAGCTACCTCAGATAATATTGCCTTATTTATTTCCTTGACTTCTATTTGAAGATTTAACTTTTGTTTTAAGTGCAGTCCCACAATAGTAGTTCTCTTAAGTTCTAAAAGTAAAGGTATATTTAAAAGATGTGAGAAGAACTATTCTTTCACTCTACCTCTCTGCGAATGAGCATTTGTTGTTTTTCATAATGAGTTCAAAGGTCCTAGTGATGTGAGTTGGTAACTTCCTAGTTTGAATGGATGTACAGGTATATTGAATTTTAGACCAAATTTATATACTTTATTTTAATGTGCTGTGTTGCCAAGAAATTAATAGCGCTAAATTTTTAGTATAAATCTGAGTAAGTAAAGAAAAACACAGTAAAATAAAAACTTGCATCTAAATTAATTTTTCTTTCCCTTCTTTTAAAAGAAATACCTTTTAAAGAGAATGTTGCCAATATACCATTATTATGCAGGTTTTATTCGTGAAAATGTTGATGCTTTGGAAGATGACTATTTTGCTCAGTAAGTATTCTGCTTTAATTTGAACGTAACTGAACTGTTATTTTTACTGTCCTATAAGTGTGTGTTATTTGTGATGACACTTCCAATGAAACTGCAATATTAGGATAATTTGGGATATTTTCAGTCTATTTAGTGAGCATAAAGGATGATACTTTAATGATCTGAGTGGTAGCTTTTGTTTATGGGGTAACAGGCTCAACAGGCTGCGGCTAGTTGGGGAAAAACTGACAGCAATGAGCTTCAGCTGTGATTTATGGATGAATCACTAGAACTTTAAAATAGTTCATTTTGCTAGTTCAGTCCTGCATGTCAGAATGATTTGGACTAGATGCAACTGGTCTCTTAAAACAACCAAGAGCGATATAAAGCAAACAAGAAACTAGGAAAAATTGTATTACATTGGTAGCCTCACTGATGTCCATGAATATTGCTGTCAGGAACCTGTTACTGGTAGTTTAATTTTTAATTTTTATTAAACCTCACCTGTGTCTAGTAGAGGTTCTCCTGGGTTAATGGCATCATGTGCTGAAACTGCTGGGCAAGCACAGTTCAAGTACTCTGAATGTGGAATACGTATCTTTTATTCTTGCTGTTTTGGCTTCCCTTCAAGAGTGTATTTGGAAAAACTTTTTGCCACAGCGTGCTGGCTGGGCCTCCAGGACTGTTTGAACCTGTCATCTGAACTGTTTGCTAAGTGGATGGAAAACCCTGAGTACAAGTAAGAACGATAATGTGCTCTTACAGGTGTGCATGTGTAGGTCAGGTGGAGAGTTAAAGGGCTCGTACATGGGGGAGGCAGAATGAGAAATGCTCCTGTACACTGTTCTTCCTTCTCACCAGAATGACAGAATTTAAGCCTAGCTGTGCCCTCCTAACCCCCTCCTCTTCCCCAAATCCCCACTTTATGATGATTTCGTAATTGTTACTTTTTGCATAGACCTTAAGAGGCTGGCGGATGCAGATTTTTGCCATGAAGACCAAAATCTGTTTAGCCATGACAAGTGAACCTCAGATTAGGGATGATACCCCATACTGTCCAGTCCCTTTGCTTCAGTACAGCCTTAGGGTTATCATGTATACCAACTCAGTTTCGAAGCTTCTCTTAGCAATACTGAGTGAAATGATACTAAAACGACGGGCATCTGCCCATGGTGAGCCCATCAGATTGCCATGCATGTTCTGTATTCATGTAAAGAGATGCCAGGAACATCTGTCAGTTCTTATGCTGATATTGGAGCCTAGTGGTCAGGTTTCTGGCCTGTGAGGATGGAGTCTGGGCTCTATGAGGATCAGACTTTCTGTATTCGAGTATTGCATTGTTGAAGAAAATTTATGATGTATTGAAATTCTTATTCTCTTTTCCTCCCTCTTTCTTTTGATGTTTTTCTATGCAATAGTCAAATAGTATTGGCACTGGTGAGTGAATATTTAAAGTTTATTATTATCTGTTGTAGTTGTAATAAATATTTTGTTGTTACTTGTATCTCTGTTGATATATGTGGTATGGCTGAGTAAAGTGAACTTGTACTTTTATGTTTGTGGTTTTTTAAATAGCTTTGCAGTGATCATCCTCATAAAAACCAAACCGTGTTTTGCAGTTAAGCTGAAAAGTTTGAATAGCCTAAATACATTCTGTTATGTTCCAGAGAGAACATTCTTGCTATCCCACACTAAAAGCAACAATGTTATGCTGAATTCTCAGGCTGTTTTCAAAATAGTCACCTATCTTCCCCTTCTAATGATATTTTTTCCCAGTGGAATACTGCATACCTTATCTGACTTGAAGAGCTAAAAAGTCTGTGAAATGTATTAGCTGATCTCGTTTTGAATTAGGTGGAGAAGATTAATTTCACTGGCCTTCCTGGCACTGAGATAAGTTGAAAGGGGCTTTACAGCCTCACACTTCACATGGCTGTAAGTGAGGGAAAAAATGCAACTATGGATTTTATTAAGTGAAAAAAATGATTATGTTTTAAGGAAAAAAAGCAATAGGAGGTAGGACCCTTTTAGGTTTCAAATTAACAGTTCCTGTTTGGTTAAAAAGGAGGCTTTTCATGTGCTGGATAGAAAAAGAAAAGGGCACAACAAACTGTTGACTCATATTTCACAGACAGGCATATTTCACAGACATATTCTCCATTCTGAGAGCAAAATTTGTAACAGCACACTATAGCTGTTCTGCTGGGTGGACCCCGGTAGGATTCTCACATCTGTGGAAGGGAGTAATGCTTCTCTCTTTCAGATAAGGTGATCAACTTCCATCTGAGCATTTCCAAACAGCTCCTGGCAGAACTTAACTAGAATTGATATGGTGCATTTTTTTTCTGTTCTGTGGAGGTAACAAGCCAAGAGCCATGACTCCCAGCCAGTTTCTCAGTTTTACTCTTTTTTGCTTATAGGAGTGAAGTAGAGCTAGCTGAATTAATGTATTTTCTGTGGTGCTGTTACTGTCTTGTCTTCTTCTGAAAGAAGGAAATGAGCCTAGAGGGAGGGACAATGTTGCTGTACATTTTAGTTATTTACCAAAGGTAACCATATACTGCTGTTGCCCTCAAATTTAAGAAATCACTATGTCAGCACTGGCTCCAGGAAAACAACGTGAAATAATCCACCCTTCCTCCCAGCAGCTTTTTGCATCTTCCCCAAGATCCAGAAACGAGAGAATCCTGGCAGGCCAGTAATATCAAACCACACAACCACTCCCAGGAAAAATACCAAGACTAATAAACCCCACCCCTCAACTAATGTAACTTCAAGCTCTGAAGTCCGTCTGGACCACAGTGGACTTCCTCTGTCAACTGTACAACGTAAACCACTTCAGGGACACCATAGATGTCACCAGCCAGTAGACCACTGTCCCATAATGGGTTGCCTGTACAGCCTGTACATCAGAGCTGCAACCTGATGGTACACAGAGCTCGTCTGTTTGCTCTTCACCTACCACAACTTTACATTCAGTAACCAACATTTTCTTGAAACTATTGGAACAGCTGCAGTACCAAAATAAATAGCTGCATTTTAGCTAAAGCAGCTTTACCCTGTTATCACCCTAACATGGCCTCTTTCTGCAATGTTATGAGATTATTATTAAGTAAATTACTAGACCCTGTAACTCAAATGAGATTTGTCATAAAAGGATTCCTTGCAGGACTATTCTTTGCCTTGACGTAACCATTCAATCTCAGTAAGCATCATTCTCGGTGGCAAATCCCTTATGTTCCAGCACATATCCAGGTAAAAATGAATCCAAACTATTTTTTGCAGTAGATATAAAACATGCCTACACTTTCTGTTATCATGCCAGTGAAATCTCCCACCCACAACAGGACTACCAAAATCCCTGCATCCTGCATTTTCACTTCTTAACAAGTGATCTCTGTCATGCAAAACACCCGGCTCTGTCCCTTGTTCCCATGAGTTCTTCTTAGTTTTCAGAGTTTATACCTTACTTGATTCTACCTTTTGCTTTGAAGGTTGCCTTCATATACCCTTCCTTCTGACTAATATTGTCTCTCTTTCTGCTTGTATCATCCCCATTTTCTCTGGGATGGTCTACTGAAACTTTCCAGAGGAATGTGTCTCAAATTATATTTAAATTTGAATTTTCTGCTTCCAGTTTTGAACCTGAGGAATGGCTTTTGTGATCAGAAACTTGTCTGGTTTTCCAAGTCGTATCTCCTGATCTAATGGAATATAGTTTTTACGCCTCTGCTTAGAATCAGATTAACTGTGTGCCATTGGGAAGTTAAATGTTTCCTTTGTAGCAATGGGACCCATTCTCCTATAGAGGATTAGTCCAGAATACCGTTAATTTAAACTGTTTTCAGGTAGCCTGCATAGTAGAATACATTGCTATCACTGGAAAGTGTTGACAATGTCTTAATGTCAGGGTCACATCATTGCCAACAGGAGAAATTTTCTATTCAGCCTTTGCACATGAAGTGGAGTAGGACACCGATAATGTTTGCGTTTAGCACCTGTTATGAAATTCATCACCATGTTGAGGACTCTCCCCTGGGGTGAGAACTAATAGGAGGCTGCCTGTTGCATGGAGAAATGTCCCGTCTGTTTCTGTTTCTGCTGCACATGGCTTTTCCTACTGGATGCATTCGCTGCATCGACTTTGGAAAGGCTTGTCTGGGATGATGCTTATATGCAGCCATACACTCTTTAATGGTGTTATCCATGCCCTAGGCTGTGATGTGAGAGAGTGCCATTGACACTCTATGTACACAAAATAGCTTGTTCCAGCTGTTCTAAAAAAATGGTTTTTGTTTGCCTTTAAACTGCAAGCTTTTAAAATGTTTAAATCATTAATAAAGCAATCAGATTTCCTAGCTTTATTTAGATTGCTATTTTATATTTCCTTTCTTGTGCATCTTTTAACTGTAAATAAACATTTATTTTCAGTTATGCGTTAACTGCTGGTTTTGACTTTACAATAATACAGTACCTTTTAATCTTATTTTGCTTTGCAGGATTCCCTTTTTAATTAGAAGAACGGTCTGCTGCTATGGTGTTGCAGTGGGAAGTGACAAAGAATGGAATTTTGCATGGGAAATGTATAACCATACCGACACCACAAAGGAAGATAAAGACATCCTGCTCTCTGCCATGAGCTGTGCCAAAGAGTCATGGTTACTTTACAGGTGACCTTGATCAAAGTATATCTTTGTATACATAGAATTAAATCATAAGAACACAAATTGTGTACTGTGCAAACCTGATGGGGGTTTGCCTGCCCCAGAAGCATGTGTTTTATAAACCTGTAGAAAGAGTTTTCTTATGGAGAAAGTATGATAAACAGGGCAGACACAAATGATCCTTCTGCTGTTATACATCCCAGACGCTGGTAACCACTGAGAAAGGGTTTTCCCAAGCTGGTAACCAGTGTGTCATGTCAAATACTGGGCCTGTTTCTGTCAATATATCTAGTGACCTTTTTGAACTAAAATTATACCTTCAGGCTTTATAGTAGACTATGGCAACACATCCCACAATGTAATTGCATGTTGTCTGAAAACATGCTTTTTTAAAACCTATTTTGTGTTGGTTTTTGGCTTGGAACCCATTGGCTGCCCTTACTCTCTGCACTGTAAGAAACAGTAATTATCATAATTTGCTTTGACATTTTTCCCTACCATTTATGATTTTATATAATTTTCCCATACTGCTTTTCCCCTGCTTATTTTATTTCCAGACTAAAGTATCATAGTCTATTTAGCTTCTGTGTGGAAGCCAAATGACCCAGATTAAGGGCAAAAATGAAAATAAACCTACTAGCAAGCTGTTCACCATTTGAAGTGCAGACTCACACTGAAAAGTGTTTTGTTTTAAATTTCCAGCTTCATAGAATCATAGAATATGCTGAGTTGGAAGGGATGGGTCACAGAGTCTTAACTCCTGACTCCATGTGGAACAACCTAAAAGTTAAGCCATATATCTAAGAGTGTTTTCCGAGCACTTCCTGAATGTAATTTGGAATACTGTATTTATTGTCTTTCACTGGCATCTGTATAAAATCTTTTCACTTAATCAGTAACAAGATGTTGAAACTGAATTCTCTAATGTTTCACATTGTGTTACCTAAAGGACTTGTCAAAGGACAGGAATTTTCCAGTTATGGCCTAAAGAAAGATCATCCAAGATGGTATAAACTCAATGGGCCTAAAACTCTGAAAGCAGCAGAGACGTTTCTCCTGCCAGCCACCTGCTCTTGTGATGGTGGGAAGTGATGTGATTTAAGAAGACAGAACAAATATGCCTGAGAAGAAGGCAAGATGGGTTGCAAAGGGATGTCCAATCAGCTACGCTGATTTTCCACCTAACTTGTGGTCCTTTTTTGACTTTGTCACTGGGACAGGATAGCACTAGTCCCTGACAAGCTCAGGGAGTTGTGACGACCTCCTCCCTCCCTGTGCCTGATAAGTAGCTGATAAGCCAATCTATTTTTCTAAATGCCACCTTGAAAGTCTCTTGAGGTGAGGAACATTAAGCTGGGTTTTTGCTGGCCCTCAGTACGTTTTGACCATTCTGTTAAGCATGCCAGTGGCATGCAAATGGGAGAAACCCAGCTCATCTACTCTAGCCATAAAGCAGCTACCTGCAAGACCGTGATGAGAAGATAACTCTTTAACAGCGCTCCTTGAAAGTAGGAGCATGCAAGATGAAACAGTGAGGCAACAAAGAGGATAGTGACTAACTTTTTCAAGACATTCAGGCGCTCACTACCACTGACATCATTGGCAGGTAGTTCCTCAAACACTTCTTAAATCATGCCCTAGCCCCCAAGAAAGCATCCAAGACTCCTTAAGGTTATTGGTCTTGTTATAGGGAACCCTATAAACAGGTCCCCTTTGCATAACAGAGTGTCTCGCTGCTGACTCACTCTTTAGGCTCCATCTGTGTCACAGCAGAGTCTCCAGAAACTGAGACGCAGTTTGCCCTTCCACAGGGGGCAGGAGTGGCTGTCTTTCTGCAACGCAGGTAAGAAAAGCACATATATCCACCTGATGTGCTGCGCCCTCATTTTACTGAGAACTGGAAAGTCAGTGTGCAAGAACAGGGGATTTCACCAACATAAGGACAAAAACCTGAGGGGAATACAGAGCTCAGAGTGACACCAACTTTGGTGTAACCTTCCACATTCTGGTATTTGTTGAGACAGGAATTTTCCCAAACTGGATGGTTTTTCCAGATCATCACTGTTAAACAGCAAGTGATAGGTAAAATTATTACCTTCTTTTCTAACAGATACTTGCAATATGGACTCAGTGATGCATTGTTTTCTTGCAATTGTACTTCAATCATCATCTTATCTGTGGTGACTAAGGATATTGGGCACCGTATAGCCTGGGAATTTGTAACGGAAAATTGGCCACTTTTAAGTGAAAGGTACGGTAAGTAACCAGCTTTGGGTTCCTTTTATTTCTGTGGCTCTTTGGCTTCTTCCTCCATCTTTATGTTTCAGCTGTAAAATCCAGGGTCAGATTTTCCTTGCAGAGATGGCTTTTTTGTAGTGATTGATGCAATTCCTTAAGTATGCGGAGCAGGGTTTTCAGATGATTCAACTCTGATCAGGGCTTAATGTCAAAGAAGATCTCATGTCAGACACAGAATGCTTTAAAAATTAGTCTGTTCAGGACTGTTTCAGTGCTTTTTAGTATTAAATTTCCTGGAGAATCTGGCTCTGGAAATGGGTTTATCCAAGCATTTCACAAGCGTGGGTGTAAGATGCTGGAGTAAGATTGTAACCTCTTTTCCAAAAAGAGTATGCAGAGATGGGGAATTGGAGCGTACAGGTTTGCAAGCGCTGCAAGGGCCGGCTACAGCATTATTCCCTCACTTAAGTCCTAACCCATCTCCAGCCTACCTGTACTTATGCAGGTAAGCTTGGGCTACCTCTCTTGAGCAAACCAAGTATTTCGATGTCTGTTCAAAGACTTCCTCTCCCCTTCCTTGGGTGGCAGAGGAGTCTGTTGGGAGCCATTAGTGGCAGCATAACCAAGACCAGCATCTAGGAACATTCAGATGTGTATCTGTATCGCTCACACTAGAAAAGGCAAGTTGTAGGAGGTTTGTGTCACACCAACTTGTTCCCTCATAGAGCTTTTCCATGTTCCATACTGATGAGAGATTGGCTAGGAAACTGACCCATTATTTTCAAACTAAAAGAATAGTGCGGGTCTTAATTGGTACGCCATCCTCACAATAATCAACAGGAAGACCAGGCTGTTAGAATCATTATTGGTTAGCCTTTCTAGCTCAGTTTGAGTGTTTGGGCTCACAGAGATTATCCATTTTAAGCAAAGGTTTCACATTACCTAAGTAGAAATACCAGATCTTACTGGGAAATGAAAATGAAGGGTAATTGGTGCGCTTCATCCTGCTCAAATGTCTAAATTGAATGTTAATGATACTTCTTTAAAAGGGAAAAAAGAATGCACAGCTGCAAACTTCAGCTTAGTTGGTACTTCCAACGTGGTACATAATAACTAAGTAATGGGAGTTTTTTCAAATTAGATGAAATTTAGTATATCTGCTAACGTGCTGCTTGAAGGACCCTTATCTCAATTTTACAGGTATGGGAAGGAATTATTACATGATGTATTAAAAGTCATGGGAAGATTTGTCAATACAGATGTACAGATCCAAGAGGTAAATCAAAGAAGCAGTTAGTTTTAACTTCATTGCCTGTTTTTAAATACAGGTCTCTCTTGTTTTTTAAAGAAATCATAGAACGTATTGTACAACGTTGTTATGTTGAGACATTGAGAAAAATGATACTTCCTCATCTGCAAAACAAACATACAAACATGCACCCACAGCTCTGCAGTCCGTGTGCGTGGTTGGTTGTTAAGCATGGCATGAAAGTGGGCTTTTGTGCAGGGATGGATGTTGTCCTGCTCGGTGTTGTTGCGGCGCAGGAGGTTGCCTGCCCGCGTGCCAAACGGATCGCTGGCGCATATGACACAGTTCTTCCTTTTTGATTGCGTGGCAGTCCAGATGAGCCCATGAACAGTATTTTCTAACTGGGCTTCTGTACTTCTGGAAAAAGGGAATGGGTTTGGAGGAAACCTGCTGAAGGGTGGAAATCTGTGGGAGGTGGCTGTAGGCTGTCTTATGTTCTTCCCCACAATAATCCACGTTAGTGGCTGAGACAAATGTAAAACTATCGGTGCTTGTTTCATTCTCTTTTCTTGTTCTTTCACCACCAGTCCAAGTGTCCCTAGATTCTTGCCCAAAGTATTATTTTCTTTTCTCAACAGCTGTCCGCATGTGATCCACATCTCTGTGCCAGCCCCAAACTGCTATTATCTGTCATTACAAGAAAAATTTTGCTTTCCTTTTTTGCTGTTGATTGATGCATGCACACGGCAAGTAACTGGGAAGGGATGCTTAATGAGGAGAGCAATTCAGTGAGTTAGCTCCTAAAATCAAAGAAATCTCTCTTGAACATTCACAAACTATAACGTTTTCACTTTTTGTTCTTCAGGGACAAGTTAACTTCCTGGGATGACAAAAGCAATAGCCCGATTCCAGCCTTTAAATTAACCTTCAAGTTTGGAACTGAGTTCCAATAAATGTTACCAAAGCTGTCTCATTTTCCTCTTTAAAATCTATCAGTAGAGATCCCCTTTGCCATGATGTCTACAGGAAATGCACCAGAAGTTGGGGCTACTGGCGTGTTAGTTAGGTTGCTGGTTGTCATGCTGACATATATCTCATTTCTCTTCTTGTCCATTTCCCGCTCCTCCCATATATTTCTTTGCTATTCTTCAGTCTTCTCGTGCCTTCTGCTCATTAGGCTGATAGGGAAGTCTTCTTGTTCCGAGATTGTAGAACAGGCAGCACAAGAGGATTCTGCTACCCATCTAGTCCTACATGCTGTGTGGACTAGTGACATTGGCTGCATTTGAAAGGATTTTCAGAGGGATGGCAGAAGGGCACATTCCTGATACTGCCTTAATCAGTGAGCTTGCCCCATCCCTTCCTTAGTCCCTGCCATCTCCCCCTTTTCTATGTACTTCTGTCTAAAGCACCTGTCAGCTACACAGTTGCTTGCTGCAAGTGAAGTTATGTGAACTAAGCTCATGTGTTTATTTCTTCAGTTGCAGGTTTTTTATAATACTACACTGGAAGAGGATGAGAGAGTGGCTACTACTCTACTGCTGGAGTTTACAAAATTTGAAAATATGGAAAGGAGAGAGCTGCTAACCAAAGTTGCCAACTGGTTACAGAAAAATGTAGATGATTGACTTGGAAAACAATTTCCAGTGTAGTTTAGAGTGTGATTCACTAGCATTTTGGTATTCATTATAAGATGTAATTAAAGATAAAGCACATTTTTATGAGTCCTGTGGTTGCCTTCCCAACTGGAAAGTCAGGCTAAAATAATTCACAAAGAGAAGAAAGATTCGGCAAGAGAAATAAGAGATATATTTTCATATTAGATCTAAATTAATTTCCTGCAGGATGAGTTGTTAGTTGCTAGTAATAATCTAACATATAGTTACAGTCCTAAATCCTTTGTTTTTTCTGAATATCAGAATGAAAGCTGTGGTACAAGTTTGTGGCAAAAACACGTGAGGAAGCTGGAAAAGTTTTATATTCTGTTTTGCTTAAGATTTGTACTGTGACCTTAGGCAAGTCATTTAATCTGCCTCTCCACTTCTGTGTTTGTAAATTGCAAAGAGGATACTAGCTTAGAGCAGTGCCATGAAATGTAAACTTGAGACTGGCTTCAGAGCTGTAAAGGACTAAAGAAACTCAGATTTTAACTGTAATAAATGAACGCCTTGTCATTCAAACTTCATTTTTCCCTAGCAGATCTATACTTAATGTGACTACATTCACATTTGTGTTTGATTAGGAGAGTGCTTTTGAAGAGACCCTCCTAGCTGTCTCTGTTTAGCATGCTTCAACCCCCAGGACAGTCTTGGAGTGCGTGAACTGGATTTTTTTGGATGAAATTTATGGAGGAGATGATGAGCACCTGGCGTGCAACTGATAGACACTACCATCTGATGGTCATTTTGTCCAAACTAACCCCTCTGGAACATCACCAAGTGTTGCCATTCTTACTGCACCGAGCCAATCGCTGATGTAGACATAGGGTTAATCGTCCTGCTTACACAGAGTTTTGGAGGTGACAGACAGAATTCAGTCCATTAATATTACCAAACCATATTAGCTTGTGGTTGCAGAAGTATGGGATCCTCAGTCCATGCAATTCATTTATTTGTGGGGTAAGAGTATTATGACAAAATTACTGTACTGGTGCTCAGGTTAACATAGAAAACAATGTTACATGGGAATGCAGGAAACCCAGGAAGTTAGGAGTACTGCACTATGAGGAGGCAAGGAATAAAACCCAGACTTTTTAATACAAAGAATTTTTCATTGGACTCTCTAAATGCATTTAAGGAAAACATTGCCATGTTGGCTTCAATGAACCTCCTCTGGTCCCCAGGGCTGCAAAGAAAAATTGTAACTATTTTGACTGTTCTGAGACTACCCAAGGATCCCTGTAGTGTGTGGGAATTACCAACTGGTGCAGCCAGGTTTGTGCTGGAATCGTTTGACCTCTTTAGTGTTTGATCTAGTTAAGGGTAGTGCCAAAGAAAATTGTGTGCATTCTTGACAGTCTTCATCAAGCTGATTCAGAAAGCAGAGGAAGTCATCAAGGCTATGATGAGTTAGAGAGGGGTGGTTTCAGCATTTTCTGTGACTCCCACTAGTTAATCACTGGCTCTGCCTGCCTCATCGGATGGGCTAAACAAAGCTCAAGAAAGTCATTGTTGCAGGATTTATGGACTAAACTTGCTGTAACAACATTTTTCCCCTAAGCCCAGTAGGTCCAAGCCATTTCCTTCCAGCCATGACTAACCACTCACATTCTGTATTGCAGAATAACAGCAGAGGCAAATAGTGAAGGTGGTTGCTAGGCAAGCTGCCTGAGTAGTAGCAGATCTGAATCGCTCTTGCTTCCAGCATCCACACATTTGCACTTGGCAGCACGTGACATCGGCAGCTGTACAATGGCTGTTCTTGCTGCTGTTGAGTATAAGTTGAGCACAGAGGTTTGGAGGGTGGCAAATGGGAGATGCAGCAAGGGAAGGAGGGGTGCATGGGAGGAATCCTGGGTGAGCTGGGAAAGCTGCTTTATTGCAAAGGGAGTTGGGGTGAAATGAAGTTAATTGAAAATGAGTATGAGGACGTAGATGGGACTTTAAGAAAGGAGCTTTTACAGTATGTACACAGTCTGTGTGGGTGTTATGTGGCAGGTAGCTGTGAAGATGGGGGGGGAGGGGGCAATTTCCAATGAGAGGAGGTGTCATTGACAGACAGGATGCATTTAGTAGGCCCTGAGGGGAAACAAAAGTGTAGATATGATGGGAAATACCAGCTTTTTGCCTTAAGTCCTGCTCTCTGCCCTGGGAGTACGGAAGTCAAAAAGTTAGACTTGTTCTGCCTTTATAGCATGCACGTGTGACAGGGCAGGAGACTCAAGAGCTGGCAAGGAAGGGGAAGAGACTGTGCAGTGGTAGGAGTGAGGGAGAAGTAGGACCTGCCAGAATAATTGGGAAGGGAGCATTCTCCTGGAGAAGCTGGCGGTTCATGACCTAGATGGGTGTACTCTTCGCTGGGTTAAAAACTGGCTGGATGGCTGAGCCCGGAATGGACCTAAATCCAGTTGGCAGCCGGTCACAAGTGGTGTCCCCGGGGCCCAGTTCTAGGGCTGGTTTTGTTTAATATCTTTATCAATGACCTGGATGAGGGGATTGAGTGTGCTCTCAGTAAATTTGCAGACGACACCAAACTGGGTGGTAGTGTTGATCTGCTTGAGGGGAGGAGGGCTCTGCAGAGGGACCTGGACAGGCTGGATCGATGGGCTGAGGCCAACTGTATGAGGTTCAACAAGGCCAAGTGCCGGGTCCTGCACTTTGGTCACAACAACCCCATGCAGTGCTACAGGCTCAGGGAAGAGTGGCTGGAAAGCTGCCTGGTGGAAAAGGACCTGGGGGTACTGGTTGACAGCCGGCTGAATATGAGCCAGCAGTGTGCCCAGGTGGCCAAGAAGGCCAATGGCATCCTGGCCTGTATCAGAAATAGCGTGACCAGTAGGAGTAGGGAAGTGATCGTCCGTCTGTACTCAGTGCTGGTGAGGCCGCACCTTGAATACTGTGTTCGGTTTTGGGCCCCTCACTACAAGAAAGATGTTGTGTTGCTGGAACATGTCCAGAGGAGAGGCA
>NW_009258966.1:2307897-2310977 GCF_000687185.1 Egretta garzetta | reverse complement strand
GGCAGGTTTAGGCTAGACATTAGGAAAAACTTCTTCACCGAAAGGGTTGTCAGGCTCTGAAATGGGCTGCCCAGGGAGGGGGTCAAGACCCCATCCCTGGAGGTATTTAAAAGAATGATAGATGAGGTGCTTAGGGACATGGTTTAGTGGTGGGATGGCAGGGTTAGGTTAAAGGTTGGACTCGATGATCTCAAAGGTCTTTTCCAACCAAAGTGATTCTATGATTCTATGATTCTTTGAAAAGAGATGAGAGGACAGGGGTCCAAAGAGGAGACAGGACAAGAAAGCAAGTGAGGGAAACTGCAGGAGCAAGGGAAGATCCAAGGGGAATGAGGAAAATGGGCTAAAGATGGAGAAGCTCAGGCTCCTCTTGAGTGCATTTCCTGCCTCGCTTCCTTTCCTCAAAGAAACTTGACTGGAGGTATTTTGAAGGATTATTCTTTTGGATCCCGTGTTGCCCATCTAGAACAGGGACAATATCCCCTCAGGTGTGTCCGTGCCCCGGCACTGGTCATCTGCTGTTCCTCACCAGTGTCCCTGCCCTGGCATAAGTTGCCTACAGGCCGCAGTCACCTTGGAGGCGTCCTTCCTTTGGCATCAAGCACCTTCTACTGAGTGTGCACATCCAGTGGTGCCCCCAACATCTTCCACATGCCTCCTCCAGTTTGTTTCTTTTGTTTTCTCCTGCCCCCTTACTGCTCTTTCTTAAATATATTTGAGCTGTGGTGCCCTGTGTTCCCCTGACAGGCTGCAATTTTGGTGGGTGATGGGCTGTTTCTGTTCATTTCTGTACTGGCTGGACGCAGCTATTAAGAACACAGGGCAGTTCCTGGCCCACCAGCAGCCCCCGCTGCCTAAACCCTGACACTGCTGATCAGTATGGTCCCACAGTCTCTGTTGCAGCTGCCGTCACCAGCTGTCGCACAGCACACAGCTTCCAGCTTTCCTCCAAATGCCAGGGCTGGCACTAGAAATCCCATGTTGCCAATTGTCCCCTGCTGCCACGCGCTCTTCCCGACAGTTTCTCATGACTGCGAGCCAAGCTGTTCCCAGTAGGAAGAAAGATTTCAGCGCTGTTTAAGTCAAGGTCCAAGAGCACCAGCCAACTGCTCCCCTTCCCCCCCTGGCACAGCTGCCCCGCCACCCCACTCTGCCTGCGCCCGCTTTCCTCCCTGACACCCTGAGGAGCCTCCCAGGCAGGTGAGGAGAAAGCAGCTCGTGGTGGGGCCTGGGTGGTCAAGGTGTGAGCCCCATGCCACCTGGCTGCACTGATGGCACACACAGACGAGGCAGGAGGAGCAGGCTTTCCGGGTTGCTGCAAGTCCCAGAAGGGTGGGTATGTGGTAGGGAAACGGGGACGGGGGCTAAAGCGCCATAAATGAATGGTGATGTGGTGATGTGGCCTCCCCACATGCCCTCACAAGAGCTGCCATCTGTGCATCCCCTGGCCCAGAGGTGCAGGGCTTCCTCTGGAGCCAAGTGCGATGGATAGACCTGATCCCTTCACCAAACTAGTGGCTGTTTGGTTCAGGCTCCAAAGGCAGTAAAGACCCAGGCTGTAACTGGACCAAGAACTTCTCTAGTTCCAACCTGTTCTCTGAAAGCCCACGCAGGAACAGGGTGACATGGTGACCATCAATATATGTGAGCTTGGAAACTGGAACATGAGCCATGTGATTAACACAAGAATAGTGGGTGGTTCTTCCAAGTCTCATTTGCCAAGGAACAAAGGAAGTTGTGGGTACAGGGAGTCTCATGCTTACCTTTTCCATTGCATGTAATTTGACTCCGAGCCAGCCACTTTATTCCATAAATATGACAGACTAAATGAGCCTTCTTTGAGCTGGCTGCATGGCGGTGAGCTCCTCTTGAGTAGGGACGCCTCTCAGGGTTACTCCTCAAGGCTGAGAGACCCCTTACCAACCAGATCTTCAGTAAGTGACTGATACTGTCCATAACCTTGTACTAGCCGTCTGTTGTCTCACTTTCACAGTATCTTACTTCAGCAGAACCACTGTTGCTGCTGCCTTTGGTGGTGATTCTTTAAGCAGCCAAAATCTACCCCATGAAAGGCGGACAATGGGCTCTGGTCTAGTGGGAGCGTTTGTCTGTCATTCTTTGTGATGGGATGTTCTCTGAGGGAAGGACCTGAGTGGGGATGGTGGGCTGACCTTGGCTGGCTGCAAGATATCCATCCTGATGCTCTCCCACTCCTCAATAGGATGCAGGGAGAAAACGAGGTGAGAAAGCTCGTGGGTGGAGAGAAAGACAAGGGGGATCACCTACCAGTTACCATCATGGGCAAAATGGACTTGGAAAAATTAACTTGATGTACTGCCAAGTAAGCCAGACTTGGACAGTGAGAAACAAAACCAAAAATGAAAACATCACCTTCCCCTCACCCTCCTTTTTTCCCAGGCTCATAGAATCATTTGGTTGGAAAAGACCTTTAAGATCATCAAGTCCAACCATACCTGCCCACCACTAAACCATGTCTCTAAGCACCTCATCTACCTGACTTCTAAATACCTCCAGGGATGATGACTTGACCACTTCCCTGGGCAGCCCATTCCAGTGCCTGGTAACCCTTTCAGTGAAATTTTTTCCTAATATCCAAACTAAACGTCCCATGGCACAACTTGAGGCCATTTCCTCTCGTCCTATCGCTTGTTGCTTGGGACAAGAGGCCGACCCCCACCTCACTACAGCCTCCTGTCAGGCAGTTGTAGAGGGCAATAAGGTCTCCCCTCAGCCTCCTCTTCTGCAGGCTGAACAACCCCAGTTCCCTCAGCCACTGCTCGCAGGACTTGTGCTCCAGACCCCTCACCAGCTTCCTTGCCCTCACCTTCAGTCCCAACTCCTCCACCTCCTCCCTTCGGGCGGCCCAGTGGGACGGAGGAATGGGGCCGAAGTCAGTCCATCACCGCTCCTCTCGCCGGCTCCTACTCATGCTGTTTCCCTGCCCCTGCGTGGGTCCCCCCCACAGGCTGCAGCTCCCTCGGGGAACATCCACCTGCTCCACCGCGGTCCTCCCCCGCCCACTCCACTGACCGTGCCAGTCGTGCTCCTGTTTATCACTT
>NW_009258966.1:2302604-2307494 GCF_000687185.1 Egretta garzetta | reverse complement strand
GGTGTGGAGGGGGGCGGCGCGAAAGGAGCCGTGAGGCGGCCTGTCAGCAGCCGGGGCGCAGCCGGGAGCGGTCGGCAGGCAGGATTTACAGTCTTCTCTGGAGAAAGGCGTTTTGTTCTCCCCTTGTGCCTCACAGGAGCCTTTCACAGTCTCTCCTTCTTGGCATCTCAGCCACTAAAATGATCTCTCTGGCTTTCGATGAGCTCGCCCCCTGTCAGATCCACCTCCCCAGTGACTGCTGCTGATTTGAACATCCAGAAAGGAGAAAACAAGAGGCAGAAACACCTGATAAACCTGGCAGTTTAGAAAAAATGGGTGCAGGAGGGGGAGAAGAAGGGGGAAATGAATTACAACATGCTCCGGAGGAACATTGCTAAGACCTCACTCTGTGTTAACGTTTTAACAAGGAAATTATAGAGCCCCAGGGAACTGTTTCCCAATGGGATAAGAACATTACAGGTTAATTTTTAACACTGAAAAATTGTTTGTTTGTTTGTTTGTTTTTCTTTTCAGCTGCCCTCCTTGTACTGGCTGCAGGATGCTACTGAGCACGCTGTGCGGCAGAGTACACTAAGGTGCACAAGGAGCAATCAGCCTGATGTTGGATAATGCCCAGGAAGCGTAAAGGAGATTTAACAAATCTGTAATCATTTCTCCGCTTTTCTTTCTTCCTCCCCTCTCCTCCTCCTCCCCCCTCCTCCCACCTACAAATAGTAGGCACGTTTGTATTATATCTCCAGAGGTGTATTTACAGTCACATGCTCATGGAGGGGAAGACTTGTACCTGTAGGAACCGTTAGGAGTTTCACCACCAGAATCAATCTCTCTAAATGTCACCTAAGATTTTAATCTATGTATACATCCCCACTTACTCCTAAAAACCGTTCTGAGGAGATTGCTGGCTGCATGTTAGCATGTGTGCCATGATAAACAAATATCATAACTCGTGCACAAACAATTCAGAGAAAGTTCAGATACACATGTATATGTATTAGCAACATGGAAGAAAAGGAGATATTAAGCCTAAGGTGGTTTAATTATATATTTTTTTATTTAGAGAGTTAATAATTCCTGTTTTCTCCATTATGTCGAATATAGCGAAATCAGAAGAACATTGGAAAAAATACAGGAGAGTAGGTTGTAGGCTTTTGTTTGTGGCTTGCTGTTGTATGAGTACCTTGGAGATTGTGATTTTTTTTTTTCCCCTGAGGAATTTCTGTTTTATTTTTCATGACAAGGAAAACAGTCTGTGGAACAAAATGAAGGTATGTGTAGCAGCAGGAGGAGCCTGAGTTGCCTCCACTAGTGCAACAAACAATCCTGAAAGGCAGCAAGCTGAACCATGAGGTTACATTGTCACTTTAGCTATTGGGGAGCATATTTATTTGATTACTTTTGACTGTTGGAGATGGTGAACAGAATCCAGAACATTTTGTCTAAAGTGGTAAAATATTCCTTTACTACACCCACGTCCTAAAACTCCCTCCGTTTTTGTAAAATGCAGTAGTTGTTACAGTACTTTTGTTTACTTACCTTTAAGAAAAAAAAACCCACTGAGAAATACATTTGCTCTGTGAACTTACCACAGATGCAAGTAATAAATGAGGACTCTCATCCCACTATATATAATTTTTCTATTTCCACTCTTTGTGCTAAGTACTATTTAAAGCCTTAATTAACGAGAAAGAAAGTGTGAGGTCCTTTAAGACAGTTACCTGGCACTGTCTTCAGCCTGCTTCTCTGGGGAGCACTATTTTGATTATTTGTCTTCTGTTTCAGTCACTCTGGGGCTGATGTCATACTTCCACTACCAGAGGAACTGTGTGGCAGTAAATCTACGCTGTGCCAGCCACTTCTTTTGGTGAGTACAATTTAAAATTCTGGAGAACCTCCTTTCTCTCTTGCTGTCTGCTCTGAACTGAACATACGCCCTTCAGAAGCACAGGTTTTCAAAAGGTAAGTCTGGCAGGTCTGCCTACATGACAACTGGAAGATGCGCATGATTTTATAATTATCTCTCAGTGTTCAGCTAAAGAATCCTTCACTTCCAGATACTGCAGAAAGGCTCTGTGTTTGGGAGGGAAAACGCTTCAGGATTTGTTTTATTTTACTGTGAGAGGGCAGGATTTGCTCCTCCAGACTCCTGTCACAGAATAGGCCATTGCTCTGTCACCATGTTTATCAGTTTTCTGGGAAACCAGCTGCGTTACAAGAGACAAGACCTATTTCTTCATCTGGTCTGTGTTTCCTGGCTGGCTTCAAGGCCATCTTCTGAACACACATGCACATTTGGGGCTATGAGAAAACGCATGGACCAGTTGGTTAAGTGGCCTTTACACTTGTTTACAACTTAGTCTATAGTTGATCCTGAGGAAGATTAATTTATACTCCTTCCTAATTTGTCTGTCACCAGATGTCCTGTAGAGATTTCAAGGTGCATACTTGAATGTGCCACACACCTGACTGCTGGTTTCTGAGCCCACAGGCACCTCTGCAGAACTAGGTTATGAGGAAGATGGGACTATTGCAATGGGTCAGTCTAATCTAGGTGGGCACAGAGGGATTAAAGCCACAGGGACAGCATCTTGTCTTGGCACATTGAAGGTGATGAACATGCTTGCAGATCTCAGCCAGAAAGTCTCCAATGGCATGAACAAATACAACTTGAAAACAATATGCATTCACCCTGGCAAGTCCTGCAGAGATACTAGCTTTCGGCTGCTGAGATCAAGCAGCCTGAACTATCTGGAATGCTGGTCACCATGTTTCACAGCAGCTGAAATATTTAGCGGTGCAATCTACAAGGATCATAAATAGGAATATTAAATTCCTGAAAGAGCAGATACAGGAAAATATTTCTCTTAATGAAAATCATAAACAAATGCAGTTCTTTCCAAATCCCAACATCTTCTGAAACTGTTCTCTGAGCAGAAACATCTGTCTCTTGGGTAAGACCAAGTCTTTTCTAATGTAACACAGCCGCTGATTTTCTTCCTCCCTTAATCTGCTTTTATCCTTGTCAGCTGTGCCAAGGGTCTGTGCTGAAATTGCCAGTTCTTAGCCATACGCTATGGGCACAGTGGAATGTTGAGATATGGATAATCAGGTTTTGCAGACTTGAGAGTGGGTGTCTGAGTCTCACAGTCTCCCTTGTTCCCATAAGCTCCTTCAGAACATGCTGTGGAGGATAATCACTCCTGTGAGTCTTACCAGTTTCAGAATCTTGCACAGTTTCCTAGTCACACTCTGCCTCATTTTTGAGTGTCTTTCCTGGAGATTAAAATTCAACACTGTCTTTCAGTATGTATGGAGGCACAAATGTGTTACATCTTCTGTGCAGGATGCTTTCATTGAGGTGCAAGGGCATTTGAAACACGTGTTTGGAACAAGATGCTCATTCTTTTTCTGCCAGTACTTAAGAATTGGCTTCTGATTTGGGGTGTTTGGCTCCAGATAACTGCTAGAACCTAGTCTGCAAAGGCATCAGATATTTACACCACCAGAGGACATGTGAGAATTCTGCAAGCTTACACTGGTAGCTGCTTACACAGATGGCTGTTCTGCTCCTGAACCCTGCACACTGAAATAAAACAGGCACAGATGATGGTCATGCATACTCATAAAGTGCTAAGTGCTTTAACAATTCCGGATGCATGGCTGGACACAAGAGGAGATGTAGGAAGCAAATCCTTATCAGGACTCCAACTTGAGTGCAAATGAAGAGCAATACTCACTTTCTCTGGAGCAGTGGCCTTCATTCTCATTTTATTTGTGGGTCCCTAGCAAACTTCCAGTAGGAAAGTAGGCTTCCCCATACAGCAAATATTAGTTGTCTGATAATAGCTTTCCTTTTCTAATCCTAAAAAGGTGCTCAAGTCCCAGGACTAAAACTGCTGCTGTAGACTGTCCTGTTGTGAACAGTGTCACAATCTCAGTCATTCTTCAGGTGACTGAAGAGGAGAAAGGAAAACCCTTTCTGAAAAAGGTAGTTCTTTTCCCCTCTCAAAGAAGCGTCCCTCTTTGTTCTTGTTATTCCCGCTTTGACTGTCGCCCTGCAGGGAGGGGCTGCAACAGAGGGAACTAAAGGCTTGGACTCCTCTCCTGCTTCTCTCAGAGAGGTGCTGGCCCTCTGGCAGTGGTGAAATGAAGATCTTCTCTCAAGCAGGGTGTCTTGGTTTTGGCTGGGATAGAGTTAATTTTCTTCATAGAAGCTAGCATAGTGCTGTGTTTTGGATTTAGTACCAGAAGAATGTTGATAACACACTGATGTTTTCAGCTGTTGCCAAGTAGTGCTCAGACTACTCAAGGACTTTTTGAGCTTCTCCTGCTCGCCCAGGTGCATAACAAGGTGTGAGTACAGCTCAGCTAGGACAGCTAACCCAAACTGTCCAAAGAGGTATTCCATACCATATAACGTCATGCTCGGGGGGGTTAGTTGGTCGGTTGGTCGCAGGGAGACTGCTCGCTGCTCGGGGACTGATTGCGGCTCGGGACGGGCTGGGTATCGGTCAGTGGGTGCTGAGCAATTGCATTGTGCATCATTTGTTTTGTATATTCTGTTATCATTCTCATTATTACTATTATTATTATTTTCTCTTATTAAACTGTGGCACCCAATGTGGGGCTCGAAGGGCTTGAGATAACGACAGACTAACCAGAGAATATTAAGGAATTTATATCTGTTAACAGTTGTGGGTCGCGATTTGATTCATTTGTTTTCGATCTCAGTTTTTCCGATCTGCACCATGCTCCTGCACCATTGCTGTACTTGTTAAAAGTTGGTGTTGGCTTTTGCAGTTTGCTGTGCTCTGTGGTGACTAAACATGTTTTGCTTGGGAGACTTGTTGTTAAAACAATGACCTTGAGCCTTATCTGGTATTGGCTTCATGT
>NW_009258966.1:2290598-2302282 GCF_000687185.1 Egretta garzetta | reverse complement strand
ATGGGTAAACGCCTAGAACGATGGGCACCTCCAATGTTTTGGAAATTCACTCCTGAACAAGTGCAGAATCCTGAAAAACTGGTTGAATATTTGGAAAAGGTGTGCTGTCACCCTGGAAATTCTAGGCAAACACAAGTCACTGCAATGTGCTGGGGCCTGGCCCATGCTTACCGAGCCCTGTTCAACACTATCCGATACATCCAAAGGGAAGAGAAAGTCTCTGGATCTGATGACAAGGCCACAGCCACTGCGGCTACTCCAACCCCGGTGATATGCACTGCAGCTACTCCAACCCAGGACGCAGGCACTGTGGCTGAACCAGGGAAGAGGCTCCAGTGACTGTCGTGGTTTAACCTGGCTGGCAACTCAGCACCACGCAGCCGCTCGCTCACTCCCCCCCTCCCCGAGAATGATAACAGAATATACAGAATATACAAAACGAATGATACACAATGCAATTGCTCACCACCCGCCGACCGATGCCCAGCTCGTCCCGAGCCGCGATCAGTCCCCGAGCAGCGAGCAGTCTCCCTGCAACCAACCGACCAACTAACCCCCCCGAGCATGACATTATATGGTATGGAATACCTCTTTGGACAGTTTGGGTTAGCTGTCCTAGCTGTGCTGTACTCCCAGCTTGTTATGCACCTGGGCGAGCAGGAGAAGCTCAAAAAGTCCTTGAGTAGTCTGAGCACTACTTGGCAACGGCTGAAAACATCAGTGTGTTATCAACATTCTTCTGGTACTAAATCCAAAACACAGCACTATGCTAGCTTCTATGAAGAAAATTAACTCTATCCCAGCCGAAACCAGGACCCAGGGTTTGGGCAACAATCCTAAAGTGCAGGGTAACCTGGCAGAGACCACTGCACTGCCTTTCAGAGGCAATGGGAGAGACTGCACAGCATGTGGGGAGGGGTTGGATGAACTCAAAAAAAGCTTAAATATTTCTGGTGGTGTTTGGGTTTAAAGTCTGAGGCACTGGAACTGCATATATTGCATAAAAAGTTTCAACTAACTGGCTTCACAAGATGGGTAAGAAGAAATAGCTAATATCTGCCCTCAACAGTTGCCACCACCATTTCTGTGTGACGGGGGAGAGGTGATGGATGGCATCTGTAGGACAGACTCACAGAACCCATAGTCCTCCCTGGATGCTTTGTTAGCAGAGTGGGTGATGCACTTTTTTTCGGTTAAACCTAACAGTTACACAAAATCTTTCACAAAGTTAAGGACTGAGATTTAAAAGCCAGGAAGTTTACTTTTAGTCCATTGGTTGGAAGTATTCAGGAAGAAAATTGTGAATCTGCAGGGAGTAGGCTAGTTGCTATGGATGCAGCTCTGACACACGCTTTGGGAGTGTACGAATAGTGTTAGAGAATATGCCCGGGTCCCTCCTGCTGCACACCGCCCCATTGCGGCTGTAATGTTTTGGAGCCTTGCAAAAAGAACCGCAGCTAGGACAGCAGTGTCACCTGCTGGTAAGCGAAATGGCTGCTCCTGAGTGCTGTTTTAATTTCCACTGCACATTGCAGACTGCTTCTATGTGTTCTGTGAGAATACCGCTTCTCGCCTTTATCTTACAGGTGACAACATGGTGAAGCGGTGTCGGTTACAGATTCAAAGATGACAGCATTTCTTTCGTTTTCTGGGTTATTTAAACAGTAGAGGTTTTCCGAGGTTTGCTTAACAAATAATAGTGGCTTTGGTGATGGAGCTTTTGTCCATGTTAGTTATTTTAGTACAGTTTTAAAATTGAGGCTGATACTGAGCCACATTTTGTTCTGCATTTCCTATTGGTTAAGAATACATAAAAGCCTAGTATGGATATCACCTGCTCACCTTAAAACCTTCACTTAAAAGTCTGTGATTCTCATACTTCTGTATATGTCTAACACATATGTATGTATGTATTTCATAAGAGTGGTCAAATGAGTGATCATGTGGAAGAAAACAGCAAGAAAAGGAATTCTGCCCAGAACACATCTGCAGAAGGAAATGTCTCTCCTGCTAAGGACCGCTCAGTAAAACAAAAGCAATTGGTATGACTTCTCCAGTACCATTTTACTATCAAGATACTTACCATTGCCTTAATTTTCTTCCATAATTAGAAAAATAAAAAGCTGGAGTCAATGGGGAAGTATCAGTAATAAGAACCATGAAATGAGTCAAGTTTGCAGTGCAGTGATTTAGAGGGCTACGTGCACTTCCAAGCTCACATGAAATAGTAGGGAAATAGGAGAGTACTCACAGAGAGAGGACTATCTCCATAGCTTATTATTTGCTCGCAACTTGAAATCGCATAATTTATCATCATGAACAATGATGATGCTGAAGCATGTTTTCTGCACTGAAAATCTACCCCAGATTCTGAAGGAGAAATCTGAATAATGTAGGTGCATGAGACTGCCCCTTAGGTTTTCAGGAGGATACAACTGAAGATGCACAGCATCAACCACCTTGTAAGTAAGTGCACTCAAGTGCCTGGGTATTTCTAAATCGCTATATTGGACTGAGCTGCCACAGCTTTCCCCATGAGACGCAATGAAGGCGCTCACTTCTTTGTGAAAAATCACTGTGGACTCTGAAAGGAATGACACCATCCGGGGAAGCTGAGGCGTAGCAAGTCAGCTCCATTTACCCTAGACAAGAAAAGATAAATTTGTATGTACATTTGTGCCTTTGCATAATGAATGACAAGTGTATGTTCAATGTCCACAGTCATTGCCCAAAGAGAAACTGTTTGACACTTTTTGTGTCAATTGTTTGACAATTGTTTGAAAAAATGCCCATGTTTGTTTGCATTGACTTTAGACTTAGAATCATAGAATTGTTTAGATTGGAAAAGACCATTAAGATCATCAAGTCCAACCGTTAACCTAGCACTGCCATCCCACCACTAAACCATGGCCCTAAGCGCCACATCTACCCGTCTTTTAAATACCTCCAGGGATGGGGACTTGACCACTTCCCTGGGCAGCCCGTTTCAATGCCTGCAACCCTTTCTGTGAAGAAATTTTTCCTGATGTCCGATCTAAACCTCCCCTGGCACAACTTGAGGCCATTTCCTCTTGTCCTATCACATGACTGTCAACATATGTGGGCTATGTGGAATGGCAATACACAGAGCTGATGCTTTAACCTCCAAAACTATTCAGCAGTTTTAGCTAATTGCAAACACAAATTCTGTAAAATGGAAGAAAATGCTCCCTCCTATTTCTCAAAAACTGCTCAATTTAGCTTCTTTATTTTTGTCTGTGTTTTTTTCATTCTCCTCACTTGCGCAAGTGCTTCCTTCCTGTGCTAGCTGCTCCTCCAAACATTTCTCTTGCCAACAGATTGTTTGGACAAAGATGGGTTCTAAGCATATGCATGATCTCAGTGAAGATGAGGGCAAATCTAGTTGAGATGCTTATAATCATAGTGCTTGTTTTTACATTATGGATAAAACTGAAGAAAAAAATACATGATTCTGCCTCCCACAAGACAACTTTCAAACTGCATGCCACTGTACCAGAGTCATGTATTCAGAGTCATGGTTGTTCCCTCTCCTGTCAGGAGGCACAGTTCGTCAAAGGAATACTCAATTAACAGTTAGACAAGCAAACACTTTAAACAATGTGATCATAATTTAGGTCGAGTTTTGCTTTGTTTTCCTACCTGTGTTATTTTAAGTTATCAAGAATATTAATTTTAATGTCATTTGAAAGCCAGTGGGGACATTTGGCAGCTAGTAAATATTTGTTCCAGTTGTACTAACTATAAACTTTCTGTTGTTTATTTATAGCAACAACTCGAGAAGCAATTAAAATCCTTAGCCTTTCAGAATCCAGGACCTCAGGTAGCTGACTTCAATCCTGAAACTAGAGAACAGAAAAAGAAAGCACGCATGTCACAAATGAAACAAGAGGTTCTTAAAAAGCCCAAGTAAGATGTGCTAATTTATTACATATTTTACTTCAAAAAATGGCTGGTATGCTGTTTACTGAATATAAATGAAATGAAAAAAAGCATTAATATTTTCAGAGATATTTCTGATTACACATGGAAGCTGTGCTGGGAACACAAGCTTTTTCTCTGTGACTTAAGATAATTTTGATCTACTTCTTTGGCACACTTTCATTTTTAATGAAACAGTGGCTGTTGCAATTAGGATATAATGCTGGTGTTTCATTATGCTGTGAGGTTGTTAAAGAGGAAATATTTGTTCCTGGGCAGATTTTTTCCACATTTGTTTGGTTTAATCTTTGAATGTGTTGAAGTATTCTCTGAGAATCACTTTCTCTTTCACAGAATTACAAAGAAGTATGACAAACATGGAAGGCTGCTTTGTAATAACATTGATTTGTGTGATTGCCTGGAAAAGAACTGCCTGGGTTGCTTCTATCCTTGCCCCAAATGCAATTCAAACAAATGTGGACCAGAATGTCGCTGCAATAGAAGATGGGTTTATGATACAATTGAGACCGAAGCTGGGAATGTGATCAGTGTGTTGCCATTTTTTGTTCCTGACTGATTTTGTTCTGAAAGTTTTTGCACCTGAGCAAAGTTCCTCTTTCTTTGCATTTTATTAAAGTAGATCCTGGCTTTATGAATTGTCTCTACTGAAGTGCCTGGCAGTGGTGCTGGTGCTTGCACTTCTTTATTGCTGCCTATCTAACAGAATTTAACCTTCCCCATTAAGTAAAAGTATGTATTTTGTTCTTCTTCATCCTTGCAAGCTTTACTGAGGCAGTCCTCTTTAAATCTTGACTTTCTAAAACTGAAGGTGTCTGGACTGCTGTGGGAAGGCAATTTTCTTATCCTGGGAAGCTGAACCACATTACTTGCAATGAGTTTTTTTTTCCTGCCAGTTCCTCTTTTTTTTTTTTTTTTTACAGCACATGGCACACTCAACCTTGTTCAGTCATTAATTATATAGCTAGAGGTAAACAGATTGGATATTTTTGTCTCTGGACAGAAAAGTCTCTTTAGTTCCAGGAGTTTCCTTTTCATGCAATACATGACAGATTTCAAATACCATAATTTACACCCAGCTTCCTCATGAGGTTGGCATTTTCATTCATGATGGGCACTCACAAAATTTTGAGGAGTGAGTGTCCCTCTGGATCTTGAAGGAGGGAAAGTTGCAGATTGCCGTAGGTGA
Source organism: Egretta garzetta (assembly GCF_000687185.1). Classification (NCBI taxonomy): domain Eukaryota; kingdom Metazoa; phylum Chordata; class Aves; order Pelecaniformes; family Ardeidae; genus Egretta; species Egretta garzetta. The sequence goes on along the minus strand of NW_009258966.1, from coordinate 2,297,136 downwards.
CCTCCAGGAGCATGCTGCTAGTGGGGGAATCATTCCCTGGGCTCAGTGCTTGTTGTTTTTGAGGACTCTCTTCCAAGTTTGAATGTGGCACCACTTTTCTCCCCTACAAGAAGCCATTCTCTATGGACAAAGACCTCCTGCTTCAAGGCAGAGGTGTCTCCCAGTAGAAGAAACTTCCTGGAACAGATCCCAAAAATGCCTTAACACCACAATCTCCTTTTGACTTGATACCTCGGTAAGATTTTTTGCTCCTCTCAACTAATGACACCTCAGGAATTAAGCCTGTAGCGTAAGAACACCCACTACCAAAAAACTTCATAGGCATATTTGCTATGGTGGTTAAAATGCTCTCTGTTCAGTAGTTGGATCTGTTGCTGTTCTCCTGTATACCTCACTGGTCCCGAAGTATCCTTTGACTTATGCCGGGAGTCCAAATAGTCCATATCATCTCTAAGCTGTACTTCTTAAGGTAGGTGAAAATCCTGCCAATGTAGTCAGGGATTGGTTTCTTGTTCCAGGTGTGCCACACACTCATTCTGGACTTGGCTGAATAAGCAGCTCTTCAAGAAAATAAAGTTGATTCACAGGGACAGGAAGATAGTAGCCTTCCTTTGCAATAACCCCAGGATCTGAATCAGACAGGTTTGAATTAGCTTCACTTTCTTTCCACTTAAAGGCAAAAACCCAAATAGTTTCTCAAGTGGATTCCGGTGGTAAGGCTACACGTTAAGTTTTTTTTGAGTAATGTGATTAAGCCCAGATTGGTGTAAATCTTTAGAATCCCATTATTGAATTCATTGGTGTTACTTTGTGTTTTTTAACATGGACTCTGCCTCTGTCACAATCATAGCTAAATACAAACTATAAGAGGACTCCATCGCAAACACACTTGGTGCAACCTTGGAAATATAGCATAAAACCTGAAAAAACAGTCCAAGATAAAGACAATGAAATAAGAGGATGTTGCAGAGGCAGTTTGAGAATGACTCTATCATTACAATGATCCTGCTAACTTTTCCCCCAATTCCAAAGGAGCAGCTGACAGTGCACAATTATAATCCCTATTAGGGCAGTTGGGGAGAGGGGCGTGGAGAAAAAAAGAAAAAGACCAGTGTCATACACGTTTCTAGTGATTGCAAAACTTAGTGGTAGATACATGTGTATAAAAACAATGACAGAGTGCCCGCATCTGGCAGTTTTTGTGAGGCAATTACATAGTGCCATACTGCATGACATTGCGGTTTTAAATAAAATCCCCTACCAGAAAAGGCAGAGAAAGTTTCTTAGAAATTGGCCACTCTCCAGATGACAGTAGATCATCTTTTCACCTTGTTTGCTTTAGAAAGCTGACGTTTAAAATAAGGGGAAGCAGATCAATGAACTGTTCCAAAAGGTCTGGTGGTCCTTCTTCTCCCTCTCCCCCCTCCGCCACTCTGCCCCGGATTATGCAGGTTAAACTTTGTGACGCTTTCAGCTGACTTTGCCTGTCTTTTCCTTGTCCACGTGGCTGCTTTGCTCACACCTACCAGTGATCCCACCGTGGCTTAAGGAAAGATGTAAGCACAGGTGTGCATTAAACTAGCATAGCTAAGATACACTGTCAGTCTCTTCCCTAAAAAAGTCTCTTGCCTAAAAATTGATGCAGTTTAATTTTAATTCATTGTGCCTTCCACTGTATTTCCCTTCCTTACAATCCATATCTATCTGCAAGGAGATATATACCCTCTGCTTTCTTAGATGTTACTACTACAAAGAAGCCAATCTCACGGAAATGAATGATGTGCTCCCATATGATTTTTGTGTAGGTAAAGATGTTTCTTTCTCTGCTAACTTCCTATGTGTTTGGGCATTGTCTTACTGGCAAAGACTCCACTGTGCATCTCCTGCCATTAACAAACTTGAAAACTCAGAAAACAAAATAAGAGCTATGCACAGCATCTTGTTGTTTGCCTTCACTGCACTCTGTTAGTCTTTAAGAAGAAAGTTAACCACCAAAGACACTCGTTATTTAACAATTTGTCTACACTTCTTGATATCAGAAGTTGTCACAGCTCTGAGGAAAAAAAACACAACAGCTGTCCTTGCATTGGATAATTACAGCTGCTCCTAACAGTCAATTTAAAGGAAATATTAATAAAATTATTATCATGTGGATCAGAAGAGGCCACATGAAAGCAAAGGCCATTAAATATTACAACTTTTAAGATGTGAAGGTGTGCTAAAGATAAAGAACACCCAAAACATTATCAGATAAGAGATGGGAGTTTCAAATAAGGTGGCAGACCAAAGCTGTATTGGGGCACAAGACCGACTGGCTTAGTCAGGTGTAGCAAGGCCACCACTCCTGTGTCTGCCTCTGTTTCTGTGCTAATAAATGGCCAAAATTATGCTGACTTTTCTCTTGGCTCAGGGATTGCAAATTCTGCATGCAAAGTTCCACATTGAAAACTTAGAATTACTTCTATATATCCTTTTATGTAAAGGGTCCATGATTACTAATCTACAGTTACGTGTATAACACAGCACCTCTGAAACATAGACTAGGAATTAGCACTGTAAAACAACAGGCAGAAAATGGAGATCTTTTTTTCCCAAAGTAAGCTCCCAAATTTTATATGAAAAGTGTTAACAGGATTCCTGTCCACATGGAGACTTAATGTTGGGTAACTCCAGTAAACTGCATGGTGTCCAGTTTACCTGCAGTGCTTTAAAAATGATGAGGGACAGTCAGCCCTGGGAGAGTTCAGATCTGCGGTTCCAGCAAGTTCAGTATTCAATATACATCAAATATAGTTCAATATTTCAGTCACAACCTGACACCACCAAACTGTTCCTCCTGGCTTAAAATGAACTTCTGCATACTGTGAGGTGCCATTCAATCCCACTGCATCACTTGGGAGAAAAGTAAGTCCATACTGTTACTGAACTTATACTAGTATGTACCAGCATTTGTTGAGGTAAGAACTCTATGGTTAGTATTTGCCAGCCTTTGTGACTCATACAAACACAGAAAGGCATTAAAAAAAAAAAAAAAGAAAAATAATACACTTTGAACTCTTTTCCAGATAATTTTCACGATCCTTTTAACACCTCTGTAAGATCACTGCTGAACTTTCTCTATACACATCCACACCATCAGATTTGATTCACTTCAGTGGAAAAACCAGAAGAGCTTGACGAAAGAAATATAGACTGGTATTTTCTGGATAAATATTTAAATACACCTTAGATAAATATTTGCATCAAAAGCATTACAGTTGCTGCAGCTCTACTGAGTTTCTTAGCTAGCGACAGCATTATTGATTGCAGCTTCTCCTTTGACACATTGTTCATGATCTTAAAACAAATTTTGCACATTTCAATGGACTACTTTGATCCCATTCTATTTGGAAAAGAGATATATCAAGCCTGAGCTAACTGCAACCTTGAACATTAGTTAGGACATGACAGCTGCATTTCATTAACCCTAATTTGTAATCTATGGCATGAACCATAGAAAGTTTTCCTGTCCTATTGTTTCCTGAGGGCAATGAATCTTTCCTCCATTGGCCTGGCCCTGCAAAGCACTGACCTGCTTCCATCTCCACTCAGGTGCATATGTATGAATGCTGGTCCCTTACAGCATCGTATCCGTTTGTGTTACAATGGAATAAACTAAGGCCTACTGTCCGCAGCAGGAACTCCTGTATGCTCAGATGCCCTTGATTAAAGGAGTAGGCTATGCAGCCCTGACTTCCGCTGTGTTGCCCAAATAATCTGACTCCCTTCACATGACCAGATGGGTAACAATTTGACTCGAAATATGTCTTAACTAGATGGACAGTTAAGACAACTGATAAAATAAATTAAATTGTGTAATATCATCAGCTCAGTGAAAAAAAGTGATTATTCACATTGGAAAAATGGATCATGGATGCAAGTACAAAACAATAATAGAGGAATGGATGTATGAGAAGACACAACTTTTTATAATTCTTTTTTAGGAACAGAAAAGGTATTAGGAAAAAAATTATTTAATTGTGCGCTTGACAGCACCTTGTCAGGTTAGCTTCATTATTTATTATTTCCAGTCAGGTGCTCTCTTTCCTGTCTGTCTTCAGTGAGGCTTTGATCACAGAATAATACAGGGTGGAAGAAACGTCCAGAGGTCTCAAGTCAAACCTCCTGTGCGAAGCAGGTCCAGCTGGAGCAGGTTGCTCAGGATCCTATCCAGTTGAGCTTTTCATGTTCTTTGTTTTGACTATTCATTTCAAAAATTCATTTGAAGCGGCAAAGCGTGAAAGAAAATACTTTAAAATAGGTCCACACGATTATAAAACCAGAGAATTGGCAGCAAACCTGAGTGGCGCATCCAATACCTGTATCAGTTGGAACTTTTTAAAATAAGCAAGCAAGTGTCTAGACTTCCAGTCGCCCTTGCTCATTTTGACGGAACAAACTTTATAACATTCTGCTCTCCAGGGAGATTTCCTAGAACAGGAAGTTACATTATTTCAGTGTGGAGTGAAACATTCATTTTTCTTTTCCAGCCAAATAAATTTCTTGCAAGAATATCGTCTTTTCATGTTTTGGAATAGTACAGAAAAACAGATTAAATAGTTGAATGTAATTACATTTCACCCCAGAACTATAGCTTGAAAAATGTAGCTGCCTTTCGTAACAGCAACGGCGGGTCCAACTTCTGGTAAGAGTTATAGTGCAAATGTTGTTAAGGTCTCAACCAGGAATTCCCTGCTTTAAAATTCCCATTGGAGTACGGCCAGGTTTGTCACTCTTTTTTTCCTGATGTTGGTTCTTATGCCTGAGTCTATTTAAACAGACATTATCTACGAGGTTGCATAAGAGGTTCCAGTTGAATATGAGGAAGAACTTCCTTACTTTGAGGGTGACAGAGCACCGGAAGAGGCTGCCCAGGGGGGCTGTGGAGTCTCTGGAGATATTCAAAACCCACCTGGACGACGTCCTGTGCAACCTGCTCCAGGGGAACCTGCTTGTGCAGGGTGGCTGGATTGGGTGATCTCCGGAGGTCCCTTCCAACCCCTGCCGTTCTGTGATTCTGTGTTCTTTTCAAATGTCCTGACTGAAATCCTGGCCCTGTTGAGGTTAACGACTAAATTCCTCTCGCTTCAAAAGAGGCATGTGTTAGGTTGGATTTTAGGATCTTAAAGGTCTTTTCCAACCTAAACGATTCTATAATTCTATGATTCTAAAACTTTAGCATGTACATTTATAAAACAATTTTTTACAGTACCTCAAAAATTTCCAGCCTTTTCCCACCTGCCTCTTGAGCCTACCATAACTGATTACCATGCACCTAACCCTCTGGGCCACATACTACAAACCTTTACAGCCACGTCAGAAGTCTTTTGCAGATTTTTAATATTTTTAGTTGGCTTCCCAAGAAAACAAGGTTTACACGGTCAGGCTGCCTCTTGCTCTGTTTGTTCATCCTGTTGTCTTTTAGCCCATTTTTCAATTTCAGCCAAATCTGATGGAAAACGGAGGTCTCACAGCCATTAGACAACATTTAAGGTAATACCCACGGAGTAGAAATACCCAGATGAGTGCTGCTTCCCTGTCAGCCCACACGTTAACGCTTCCATGCGTGTGGTTTGGCCTGAAGCACGGCACAGCGTGCTCTGCGCCTCACGCAGGGGAGTCAGAATGGCACGCGGGGTTGTTACCTGGGAAGAGGTTGGTTGGGGAAGAGAATGCAGCCAGCCACCGTGTCGTGGTTTAACCCGGCTGGCAACTAAGCACCACGCAGCCGCTCGCTTACTCCCCCCCCTCCCTCTGTGGGATGGGGGAGGGAATCGTAGGAAAGGAAAAAAAAGTAAGACCTGTGGGTTGAGATAGAGACAGTTTAATAAGAGAAAAGAATAACAATAGTGATAATAATAATGGTAAGAGAATATACAGATTATATATATAACAAGTGATGCACAATGCAATTGCTCACCACCCGCTGACCGATGCCCAGCCCGTCCTTTGGTCAGTTTGGGTTAGCTGTGCTAGCTGTGCTGTACTCCCAGCTTGTTATGCACCTGGGCGAGCAGGAGAAGCTCAAAAAGTCCTTGAGTAGTCTGAGCACTACTTGGCAACAGCTGAAAACATCAGTGTGTTATCAACATTCTTCTGGTACTAAATCCAAAACACAGCACTGTGCTAGCTACTATGAAGAAAATTAACTCTATCCCAGCCAAAACCAGGACACGTTAGTTCCACGGCCTCTGGAAAGTTTGCTGCAATATTGCACGTGCGACATCTTTATTACAAGTTCGTGGCGTACCAAGGAGAAGTTCACCGACCCGTGGGTTGGAGCCAGCTCCGCGCTACCACAAAAAGGCTGCGCGGGGCCTGGAGAGGCCAAGGATTTTCACACACCCCGTGATTCAAACGCGAGCGCTGATGACACAGGGCGGAGGGCGCACACCCCTCCCGCCCGGCACCAGCACCAGGTGCTGCGAAACTCTGAAACGCGAGGATTTCAACAACAACCTTTCCAGCACTCGCGGGGTGCTGCCGACCCGTGAGGGAG
>NW_009258966.1:2239097-2290056 GCF_000687185.1 Egretta garzetta | reverse complement strand
GGCCTGGCCTGGCCCTGCCCTGCCCGCTGTGGGACGGGAAGGGACAGAGCCGAGCCCGGAGGAGCGCCGGCCCTCCTCTGGCCCAGTGCTGCTGAGCCCTCCTCCTCTCGGAACAGCCGCGGCCTTCTGTTTTCGCCAGGGGAACAGTGCTTTCCTTTTTCCTTTTTTTCTTTTTTTTTTTTTTCCCCTCCCCTTTTCAAGTGTTTTTGATCTTGATTTCATTCATCGCTAATAGTTCAGAGCTATTGCAGGTGAACGGAATGAGAACCAGTAGTGCACGGCAGAAGGTGAATGGCTTGAGAACTAGCAATGCTTGTTATAACCTGATTCCATCGCCTCCAGCTGCCCGTGTCTCTGGGGATGCTCTCAGAGGAGATGCAAGTTCCCTGGCTTTTGGCACAAACCCTGCTCTTGCCCTCGCAGGGAAAAGATGAAATGCATATATATTTTTTTTTTTTTCTTTTTTCCCCCATTTCTGTACATCCATTGACCAAAGGCATCTGCAGAACTGAGGTTAAAAATAAACTCCATAGCTTCTAGTGAATATTTTTGTCATCTTTAATGAAATGTTTTCTTTTTTTTGATTGCAGAATAAATAATAATAAAAAAAATAAAGTCAGTAGTCAGCTTTGTCGCACAGCGACAGAAAGTCAAACGGAGACTGTATCTAACCTTGTCACTAAATATTGCAGGGGAAACTGTTAAGATAAATGCTATAAAAGAAATTACTTTGTTGAGCTTCTTCATCTTTCAGTGTCAGATTCTGTTTATTCCCTTGTTCCGTGTTTAGAAAAAATATGAAACTCACAGAATTTCTTTTCTATATGCATATATATACAAACTAAAATACTACAGGTTAGGAGCAGCATGGGTGGAAATACAAACGTATTAAAGGTCATAATCCCGAGACTGTAAGGATTGTCTTGATTATTTGATTCAATTGCTGATTTTATTCCTACCAAAATTACTAGCTTGGATGCTGCTGTTATTGCAGAGTTTTTCTCAATTGTTTTGCATGGATATTAACTCATTGGTAACTGGAAAGTGTCACCAACCTTTTTTTTTTTTTTTTTTTTTTTTTCTTAGTATTTTAGTAGGTCTTCACAATTTTAATCAGTGTTTACATTAGCTGAAGTGGTCTTTTCAATTAGGCCCACTCAGTCAATCTCATGAATCGTTCAGCTGGCATTTCCAAAGTATCTGACTCTAGGTCATGTTAAATTGCTGGAAACTTTAAGTAAACTTATTTGCCTTAACAAAGCAGATACTCGAGAGCTCTGCATTTCCTTCTAATAGCTAATGATTCAAATAATGTTTCCATTTTGATGGTCTTGTTACAGACATTGCAGTCATTGAAGCTTTTGTGTAATTGCCTCATTTTGTTTATTCTGACAACTCAATTGCTTTTTTGTGTAGCTTTGCAGTTTTGGATCACTAAGTCGTCTAAATATGGTGTTTTGATGTCTGTAGTATAGATTCCTTAGTAATTATGTTTTAAAAGATGGCAATATCTGCATTTAAATTACTATTTAATTTGCTGTAGTATAATAAATATAACTGCTGTATTTTAAAAGTACGGCACATTCTCAGTAATATTCAGTAATACAGTAGGCTATAGATTCAAATCTGACTTTCAAAATAAGCATACATTAGGCCTTTAATTTTCTTTATAACTGCATGGGTGTTTTCAGAAGAGTATCCAGAGTGGAAGAAGCATACATAACTAACCTCACTACAGTTTTGCCTTCTGTTTTCTTTGGGGTCTGATTCAAGTAACGTGCTTTGTACTTTTTATTTGTAAAAGGTTGTTTGAGGTGATCTGATAGTTGAAAGAAAAATAATTCTTTAGTGTTTCTCAGGTGCAAAGATAAAGCACTTTCTTGTGATGTATTTCAAGTAATCCTGATAAATTCTGATGTGATAATGTTGGCTTTTAGTTTTGGTTTTCAGTGATAGGAATTGCATTGTATTTTTCTGTTGGAAAAGAGCTTCACTTTGTTGTTTCTATTTAGAAACAACTGGATGGCCACTATGTTTATAAAAATGGGAGAAAGTTTTTGTTTTCACAAGTATGTTCTCGATAGCTAAATGGAATGTTAGGACTAACCATTTTTGTGCTTCAGGCTGAAAGTAGCTTCAGTGAAGAGGAGGAAGAAAAACTTCAAATAGCTTTTTCGTTGGAAAAGCAGGATCTTCATCTAGTGCTTGAAACTATATCATTCATTTTGGAACAGGTACCTTGTTTCTATCCTTATGAATTGATAAACACTTTTTTTTTTTTTTCCATCTGGATGTAGATTACTGAAAACGTATCTGTAATATATTATGTATGTTTTGGAGGCATGATTTTACTGCTTTTGTTTGCATGCCTTCCTGGTTTGGACTGGACTCACTGCGTTTGTGGAGTGAGTTCCCTGCTAATGTAGATATAGGTGGTGGAAGCGAGCTCTGCATGACTCTCAGAAAAGTGTTAATAATTATGAGATACAGTCTTTCCTCTTAGTCATTGTAGGCAAGCCAGCCATATATTTTTTTAGTTCCTGTAAGGCAAATATTATATGGCATTACTGAGCACTGCTTAAGGTACCTGAAGTGTCAGTTATGGAAAATTTTCAAGCACAGAAGCAGTCTGTGCTTAAGTGAACAGCTGCACCTGATGTAGCTTTGTATCTGAAAGAGTAGGTGACTGTGTGGTGTAGAGCTAAATATCTTGTAAACAGATAAGGTTTTCTGGTTCTACAGTCTACCACTACTAAGGCTGGGAAACCAATATATACCGGGTAAATATGGTAACTTCCTTAGAAATTGTCACAGCCATGATGTTATCCATCCATTTCATGCAAGTATAGTAAATGTAGTCTGGGCAGAGGGCATGCATCTGATGGTCTGTTGTGGGATTTGAATCTTGTCTTTTCTTATACGTCAGTTTATGATTAGTTCACTTAGTTAACACATTCTACAGCATTAGAAGGAAAACAGACTAACAGTCCAGTCCTCCCCATCCACTGAAAAATCGAAATGAAACCTGAGGTCACATCCAGACTGGAATTTGAATTTTCATCTCAACCAACAAGTTCAACTTGTTTTATTGCCTGGTCCTAGTTTCATCAGACTGCTTAATTTATATGATAATTATTGAAGATGAACAGAAAAAGCAGTTCAGTCTCCTCTAGGACTTACTTCTTTTGCATTAAAAAAAAAAAAAGAGAGAAGGGGAAGGATATTAATATCTGCATAAAGAAGAGTCCCAGATGCAATACGTGTTGTGTGAGGACCCTTTTGTGTTCCCGTTGATAGCTATGCTTCTTAGAGTAGCTGCTTGTTCTGTCACAGCATAACTTTTTTAACAGCCCTGTGGTCTGTGGACACGTTATAGGTAATAAGACTGCTGCATGGTCTTTGCCGCATGTGGTGTTTCTTTTTTCTTTTTTTTTTCCCTGCCCTGATGCTGATGGAGTCCTGTTTAGAAAGTGGAGCCAAGCATACTGTATAGGAGTATTTACTACCAAAATTGGTGCCAATGGGGAGGTTATATCTAACTCGCTTTTTTTGGCAAACTGTTCCTGTCTTTTCAGAATATTACTTTGTAGTTCAGGCTTGCTTGAACAATGTGAATTTGGAAAAGTTGTCCTTTCTTCACAGTCACAAATTGACTTCAAAGCCCCCCTTTTTTTATTTTTTTGGTGATAGCAGCTTTGACATTATGTACAGTGGAAACATACGCATATACTCAGGTCTAGCTTGTATATGTGTTTTTTGTCTGTCTAGAGAATAGTCATTTGTAATACTGAGTTTTGAGATACAATTGATTTACTCTTTTCTATCTTCTCAGTCAGAGGGTTAAGATGAACAGGATGCTTGCAGTGCCACAGTTGAGCTGCTGGCAAAAATCTTGTTGAACATGGTGGCCATCTGTGGCAGAATATATCTGACGCAACCTGTCGAGCACTACTCAACTACAGCAGTTATTTTTCCTTTTAATAGGCAGTCTATCATAATTTGAAGCCTGCTTCATTGCAACAACAGCTGCAAAGCATTCACCTGGATCAAGACAAAGCTGAAGCATTTGCCAGTGCATGGGCGGCTGCAGGTCAAGATACGATTGAGAAGTTCAGGCAGAGGGTTTTGACCCCTCAGAAGGTAATGTTTTTTTCTGAGAGAGAATAAAGATGTGTAGGTTTGTTTTAAAGTAAGGAGGTTAAACTTAAGATACAAAGTTTGTGACAAGCGAAGGTACTGGAAAATAAAGAGGGTACTTATTAGGTAGTAGATAAATGTCATCAGGGCAGTGGAATTCCATTGTCTTAAAGAGATGTTACATGTTAGCTGAGCTGCTGTAACTGTTGGAACCTGATATATGTGCACTGTTAGCAATGTAAAGTAGTGCAACCTACATACCATTTGGAGATGTTTGTGAACATGCTTTACAATAGGGCAAAGGTAAAGTGTGCTCATGAACACTTGTAGTGGTTTAGCTCATCAGCCGGTAGATTCTCTGTACTTAAAGTGTATCTGAGCTCGTGCCATCTTTAATTTTGTAAACTGGTTGGATAGTGCATATTGTGAGATACTATGATTTTGAGATACTTTTCTATGATGGTGTAATAATCCTGCTTCGTATGTGCCTGTTACCAGTTAAAACTTTGGTACATGCTGTGGAAGTCTCATTGTGTCTTTAGGCATAAATGTCTACATCTATGAGAAGGTATAATAACGTCCTTCTGTTGATTCATAATAAGCCTTCAACTGCATTAGATGATGTATACAGAACACATCAGTGTCAGCCAGGATTGAATGGTTCAAAAGAATTGTGGAATACTGACTCAATTATTCTAGCTTTATTTTTATCATTGCTATATATCTTGTTGGGATAAGATTCAGTTTGTTACTTTATGATTTGGTTAGTAAAATTTACATAGAAAATACATAAGGTAAACACGACACACTGACAGAAACAGAACACCACAATTTATACCAGCAGGCTTACACCTAAATAAGCCTAGAATTTTATTTAGGTGTAAAATGCACATTTTGAGAAGACAATATATGTCTGTGGAGCAGACTGAAGATATTCAGAACTGCATCACAGATGATTTTTTGAAAGTATTTAAACTTGATCCTTTGTAAAACTGGGTAATTTTAGACACAAAACTTGTAGGCTTTTCATGTGCAAAATTATAGTAACTCACAAACAACAAGTAAATGACTGATAATGTAAGTATGCAAAAAAAAAAAAAAGAATTGAACAAGACATTTTGGGCTTCTGTCTTTTTGAGAGAATATTACCAATGCCAAGCATACAAGTCCTGAAGTTTAAATGGTCAGTGATACAGTGAGTATATAGGCAAGTATGACTGTCCAATCAAGGAGGTGAGTAATCTGACAATCAAGTGAAATCATGGAAGGTTATAAGGCTAACTTTTCAGAATATAGCATATGTGTGCAGAATGAAAGGCCGTTCTGAAGATACTGTACAAAGCAGCTGTCTGAGAATTTTCTTTAGACAGGCTATGCACTAGTATTTTAGTGCTGGGTCTTCAGCATATGAGAAACTAACAAACACCTTTGAACCCCTTTTATTTGGAGCTTGTAACATACACACCTGTGGTCTGTCTGTGACCTAGTTTGGGGGTGACATTGCTTTGTTCCTTGTCTGCAGTTTTGTGAGCCCTGCAACATGCAGTGCTTCTCGTATATATTACAGTTTTGGAGATTCTTTGTGACTTCACCATTATCTCATATAATGGAATGGCATTTTGCTAGTATATTGCATTCCACATAAAGCAGTTTCCCTTGCCATTCTGTGATTTGTAATTAAGCTTGCAGAAAAGCAACTGCCAAAATATCATAGTACAACTTACTTGTTTTATAACATGAATGCAGGTTTAAATATAGGTGTGTGCCTTTACATATGCTTAAAGCATCATTTCACCCCCTTTTTTCTTTTCTTTTCATAGCCTAGATGACACGTTGAGTATTAGTTAGCGTGTGAGTGTAGACTCTAAGGTGCAATTTGAGTTTGAAGTTGAATTTACTTTCTCAGTTTTGGAAGTTTTCTCAGTTAAGATGTTTTGAAAACTTCTTAATCCTGTAGACTTTAGTTGAGTGAGAATCTCGAATCCTTAACTTGAAGCCTCAATTCACAAAACTAATTGCTAAATAAAGTATTTCTTCTGCTAACAAGGTACACAGAGGTAATATATTTTAAAAATTGCATGGGATAATGGAAGAAGAACTTGACTTCTCCTTATAATCTTACGAATCTCCTTGTAATGTCTTATGAGTGCAGTAGATGACTGTGTGATCCCTTCATTATTTCCTTCTGTGTTCTGTAAGTAATTGTGTATCAGCACACATTCACTGTATTATCTTTCTGTACCTTGAGAAACAGTGGGCAAAACATTCTTACCTGTGATACAGTGTTATATTAGTCAACTTGCTGTAAACTTTAATCAGTGTCTCAAATTAAAGTTAAAAAAAGCTTAGAAGCCTGAAAATTCTTACAGTTAGGCCAGAGTGATAGCTTTTTAGATTAGATTTACAAGTTTAGATTGATTTAAAGATTATATTAACTTCTTTCTTTGTAAAAAGAGATGTATATCCAATTACTAATACTCTCCACAACATGTATGTACAGGTGTAAGATTTAAAACAATTGATCCTATAAGTGTGCTCTCTGTATAGGTACTTCTTTACATGGCCATGTAGAACTTAATGATTTGCACTGTTCACTTCTCTCACAGAAATAATATCGGGTGCATAAAAAGAATGACTCTTCTGTCATCATAATTGTCAGCAACATAATCCCAGAATCACAGAATAGTTGAGGTTGGAAGGGACCTCTGGAAGTCATCTGTTCCAGCCTCCCGCACCTGGAGTCAGTTGCCCGGGTCCATGTCCAGACAGCATTTAAACATTTCAAAGGATGGAAACTCCACCACCTTCATGGGCCACCTGGTGCCAGTGCTCGGTCACCCTCGAAGAGCAAAAGTGTTTTCTTGTGGTCAGGCAGTCTCCTGTGTTTCAGTTTGTGCCCATTGCCTCTTGTCCTGGCAAGACTGGGCACCACTGAAAAGAGCCTGGCTCTGTCCTCCTTGCGCCCTCCCTTCAGGTATTTGTACACATTGATGAGAGTCCCCTGAGCCCTCTCTTCTCCATGCTGAACAGCCCCAGCTCTCAGCCTTTCCTCATATGTGTGCTGCTGCAGTCCCTTCATCTTAATGTCCCTTTGCTGGACTCTCTCCAGTATGTCCATGTCTCTTTTATACTGGAGAGCTCAGAACTGCTAACAGTTCTCCAGACGTTGACTCACTACTACTGAGTAGAAGGGAACGATCACCTCCCTCAGCCTGCTGACAATACCCCTCCTAATGCAGCCCTAGATACCATTAGCTTTCTTTGCTGTAAGGGCATATTGTTGGCTCGTGCTCAACTCTGTGTCCAGCAGGACTCTCAGGTCCTTCTTCACAAAGTTGCTTTCTGTCTGGGTGGCCCCCAGCATGTACTGGTCCCTGGGGCTGTTCCTCCCCAGGTGCAGGAGTCTGCACTTCCACTTGTGCCCCCTTCATGAGGTTCCTGTCAGTTCACTTCTTCAGCCTGTCCAGGTCCCTCTGGTTGGCAGCATGACCCTCTGGTGTATCTGCCACTCCTCCCAGTTCTGTGTCTTCTGCAAACCTTTTCTATTACGAGAAATACTAAAGAAGAGTGTGATCTTTCTTGGTTTTATTTTAAGCTACATTGTCTGTGATTTCTCACTCTTATTCCATGGAAGTTTCCTGTTTGTCATCCTTCATGTTATCTGTCCTGACATATTTCTACTATATTTTGGAAGAAACTAATGTGATTAGAGTATAATATAGGCTTGCCTGGAATATTAATACTTTATGTGGTGGCTTTATAGTAAAGGTCTCCCTCAGGGATCCGGACTGGGACCAATACTATTTAATATCTTCATCAATGACATAGTGGGATTAAGTGCACCCTCAGCAAGCTTATGGGTGACACCAAGCTGAGTGGTGCAGTTGATTTGCTGGAGGGAAGGGATGCCATCCAGAGGGACCTGGATAGCCTTGGGAAGTGGGCCCATGTGAACCTCATGAAGTTCAACAAGGCCAAGTGCAAGGTCCTCTCCTGGGCTGGGGCAATCCCTGGTATAAATACAGGCTGGGGCAGAAGTGGATTGAGAGCAGCCCTGCTGAGAAGGACTTGGGGGTACTGGTGGATGAAAAATGGGATGCAAGCCTGCAATGTGCACTTGCAGCCCAGAAAGCCAACCGTATCCTGGGCTGCATCAAAAGCAGCGTGACCAGCAGATTGAGGGAGGTGATTTTGGCCCTCTGCTCTGCTCTGGTGAGACCCCACCTGGAGTACTGTGTCCAGCTCTGGGGTCCTCAGCACAGGAAAGACATGGACCACATCCAGAGGAGGGCCACAAAAATGATCTGAGGCTGGAGCACCTCTCCTACGAGGGCAGGCTGAGAGAGTTGGGGTTGTTCAGCCTGGAGAAGAGAAAGCTCCAGGGAGACCTTGCTGAAGCTGTTCAATACTTAAAGGAGGCTCATAAGAAAGATCGAGAGAGACTTTTTACCAGAACTTGTAGTGGCAAGACAAGGAGCAGTTATTTTAAACTGACAGAGCGTAGTTTTAGATGGGATATATGGAGGAAATTTTTTAAGATGAGGGTGGGGAGACACTGGAACAAATTTGCCCAGAGAAGTTGTGGATGCCCCTTCATTGGAAGTGCTGAAGGTCAGGTTGGATGGGGCTTTGAGTAATGCAATCTAGTGACGGATGTCCCTGCCCCTGGCATGAGGGTTGGAGTAGGTGATCTTCAAAGGTCCCTTCCAACCCAAACCATTATATGATTCTATGGGTACGATTTTTTTTTTTTCTTTCATGCTCTTTTAAAAATATATATGGGCTTTTTGGTTGTCACTGCTTATGTGATAGGGGCTTTTACTGACCTGTTCAGGTGGTGTGCAGGACTACATGTTGACTTAGAATTCAGAGTGTGTGTGACTATTTCATACTTTTGTTTGCTCTGTGCTTTTCTGTACACTTACCAACTCTGAATTTTCTTTATAATGGCTCCAGTGGGTATATGCATGGGATTGCTCATCTGGATCTGAGTGCAAAAACAGGATTATGATTAATGTTACTGAGATCCTTGATAGTTCTGTTCCAGCATGAGAGGGTGTTCAGGGAAACTGTACAAGATAGAGTTTACAATGTACCTAAGAAAGATCTAATTGGAATTTTATCTTAATTTTTAAATCTTTTACTGACATCCAGTGGCAAAATAATTCTCCTGGCATCTGGTACTTAGAAGTTGTGTATTTTGGAAGTACTGAAATGCTGCCACTAAGTCTCTTTTCTGTAGTGTACACAAGAAGAACCAGGCACTAATTTTTCATTTCCATTTTAAGACAACATAAAAAGGCTGACAGTTTTCTTTTTTTATTTAGAGGTATGGTTTGCACATCACACAAACGTTGGAACCTTTGGGCAAACTGAAGGAAGAACTGTGGATTGATTAAGTTACGGCCAAAACTAGTGGGTAGCTGACTGTCCAGGATAATAATTTTATAATACTACTAATTAATTTGGCTCATCGCCATTTTTGAGAGAGTAAGATACTGTTATCTTTTGGCTTGCAGCAGTGCTCACATTTGGACTCCAGATCACTAGTTATCATGTGAAGTGATTTCTTACAGATATTTCACTTGTATTGACATGTTATTTCTCTTAAACCAGATTCTATTCTTGCCTGCAAACTACAGCTTGGTAAAAACTAGTATTTTGGGGTTTGGGTCTGACAGTTCTATGGAAGAGATGTGGGTGGTAATGCGCTGGCTGATAGCTTCATTAGGGTGACAAGCCAAACTCAGTTTGTTAGAGCAACAGAACAAGTATTTCCCAGAATACTGATTAGGTGAAGTTTTCTGTGGCATATTCAACACTACTTCTAATTGTTAGAGAAAAAATGGGGTTTTTTGAACACAGGTCTTTTAAGTTTTTTTTGGTGTAGACTGCTTAGTTGATAGGACATTATTGTCTTGAGAAATTAATAAAAACTGTAGAGTTAAACAAAAGCTGTACTGTTTAATAGTATTTATTTTTCTCACTTCATCTTTTCATTTTTCTTCACTGAACTATAGGCAGTCTTCAGCTGCATAGGGTTATTAATTATGTATATTCTGTTGTATTAATTTGTTCTTTGAATCTTTACTTGTATGGCAGTCCCTTTATTATATTATTTCTGCTGTATAATACAATCCTAGCCAATTAGAATGATGGTATTGGTATTGTTTTTTTCTTTGAATGTGTTCTTAACTTGGCCTCTAGAATAATAGGCCAGTGATAATAGTCTGGTATCAGTCTGATCCATTTTTTAAGTCTTTGCTTGGTAATGTATCAGTTTAGGATGCATATTGGTCAGATTAAAATGTATTTTTCCCCTCTGCAAAGAGGAGCTAGCTTTTTAGTGTGGTTCACTCAGAATTCTCATGGCAATTTTTCATCAATTCAGTTGCTTTTCTTCCCCTCCCCCTTCCCCTATATTATATTCACTGTATGCTTTTTTGTACTTCGTGTATTCTATCTGTTTTAAAGGCAGGTCAAGCTGAATGCCTCATAGCTTTTTTGTTTTGGAAAACTATTCAGGGTGTCTTTAAAAAATGTATAATAAAAAAGATAGAGTCCTCTGTTGCCAAGCAGGAGAAGTTTTTTATAGCCTTCAGACAGCATTACTTAATATAATGATGCGTGGGAGTGCAACTAGTGAAATTACGTACCTAAAATTCTTGACAGAGCTGTCAATTCTGTATCGTGACTGGCTCTTTGAAGCCATATGGGAAAAATTCTGAAAGCAGTTTTCTCAGAAACTGGCCTTCTTGCTAAGGGGTGTATATGCAATGTGAATATGCTAAACTCCCTCTGCTAAATGCTGGCAAACCTAGAGACGTACTCTGAAACACAGGCATGCTATGGTGGTTATGACAGAAAAGAATTGGCATGATCTCTGTGTGTGTGTGTGTGCCATGGGGAAAAAATTCTTTCTGATACCAGAAGAAATGGAAAATAAGGAGGAATACAGCTCAAACAGAAAGAATCTTGAAGTTTCTTGTTAGTGTCTGCTAGTCATTCTTACAGTGAGAAACAGAGGTCACAAAGACTGTGTCATACCTGTGGGCATTGTCACAGTGAATTGTGAACCAACTTGCATTGTGTGATGCCATCACAGACAGTGGCAAAGAGAATGCAAATGATAAAAGATGCAGTAAAGACACAGTTTTACACCTACTGGGATTTATTTTCATATTCAACTACAGCACAACTGAGTCTGTTTGATCTTCCACTCTCCTAGCATTCTAGTAGGTATTTTAATTGTTCAACATTTTTAGGTACTACTTCTTGAGGATTTTTTTAAATAAGTTTCTTCCTATCCTTCTTACTCTTTTCTGTCTGCTACAAAGAAAGTGTAAATGATAAAGGTAGGAAGAAGGCACATTTTGAGAATGTTTAAAAACATCTGAAACATTTGTTCTATTCCTACATGCAAAATAGCATCTTTTAAGGTTATAAAAGAGTACCATGCTTATCTTGTGTAACTTCCTGTGTAATACAAACCATAGTTTTTCTTCAATATGTAAAGGAACTTTTGAAACAGGGGCTGGTTGTGATTTCAAGGTTTGAAATGACAGGTAATTTATGGGGCATTTTTAATGGTTAATAAAAATGTGTGCCTTATCTCTAATTAAAATCTGTCTAACTTCATCTTCCCTCCATTGGATCTTGCTATATATTATTCTGCTAGATAAAAGAGCCAGTCAGCTATGACTTTTCCATATAAGTGCTTGTAGACTGGAGCATATTTTTACTGCAACTCTGTTGTTGCAGTAAATTTCCCAGAGACGAAGCACAACACTTTTACTTTTTGCACAACGTGAATCCCTGAATACTAGGGTTTGGAAACTTGAATGCTGTTTCTAATGTTTGTCATACGGTCCCTTTCTGTTTGCTTTAAAGCTAGTTGCTTATCAGTTAAAATACACGTGAAGATGAAAACCTGCAGTAACTTCAATTAGGGAAAAGTCTTTTGAAGTTGTTTCTTCTTAGCACTAGACTTGCTCTACCAATTTCATGTCATATTATTTTTTTTTGTTTCCTCCCTTTTGAAGTATACTGGTTCTTTTTGGTATTTTTCTTTTCCTTTTTTAAATTCAAATATTAAAGATGTGACGAGTTTTGGTTTGAATATTGAATGAAGAAGTCTGAAAATACCACTTTTCCTGGCATACGTGCTAAGTAAGGTTTCCTGAAGAGACCTAGGACTCTTATCATTGCAGACAAAAATGGCAAGTCAGAGGAAATTAACCCCCCAAGAAAGAGCCAATCTTGGGTGAAGAATCTAATCATGCATATTCACCAAAGAATGTAGCTTTAGATACATAATTTGTGCAGAATTTCCTTTTACAGTTAAATCTCAATCTCTTTTTCTATTTTTAATATGCTCTTAGTATTCAAATCCTCTCAGAGAGTTACTGGCTTTTTGGCTTGCTTCTCTTGCTTTTTCTAGCATTAATTACAAGCTGAAGCTCCCAGTTTACAAAGTTAAAACACTTACTCCTTATTTTATTTTTTTTTCTGCCTCCTAAAGTTACTGATGTCATTAAGGAAAGTTGTTGTGAGGGATCCAAGAGTTGCACAGCAAACATAATGCACAGCCTGTGGCTCTCTTCAGTGTCTCTATCCCACTCACTTGGTAAGCCAAACCTATCTTCAGTCTGTTGGTCTTAGGGTGCCTTCTTTCGAGGCTAAGATACAATGCCACATAAATAGTTTCTCTTCGTTTTTTAAACTTTCAGAATTTTTTCATTTGGGAGTTGTGTTCTATTTGGTCAATCTTTTTATAGTATTCTGTAAATTAACTGTCTGTCTGCCTGACCCAATCCAACCCTTTGCTTGCCCTTATGTTACATCTATCACTATTTCTAGTTAGAGGTAGTCATAGCATGTGGTACTACTTCAGAGCCTAGAAGATTGTTCTTGTCTAGTTGTGAAAAATATAGTTGCTGCTTCCCTTTTTGTTTTGTTTTGTTTGTCTGTTTGCTGATGATCTTGAAGTATCTGAGATTAAGGCAGAATCTGATTCGACATTGCATTCTAGTATGTGACCAGATAGATAAGATCCATCCAGTGATTCTTATTTTCTTACGACTACATGACTAAGATACATTGCAAAACTATCATTAAGGTTGTGAAGTCTGTTCTTAAAATTTAGTAAGAGGCACTGTAGTTGACTGTGCAATCTCTGCTTAACTTGGCTATGCATATGTGTTATGACTGTCTTTAATTACAGACTTTCATGCTTTAAAAAAAAAAATCCAATATCCTATTATCCTGACTTTGTTTTACAGATGGGTGGATATGTGTAAGGTTTTATTGATAGTTACATACCATTTTGTGGTGCCTGCTCTGAGTCTTGGGTTTAATTTGAAGATTTGCCAAGTACTGTCAGCTGAAGATGCTGGTTGTGCAATTTGTGACTCATATCTCTGGATAAAAATTGAGTCTTACAGATTTTAAATCTGCCATTGAAGAGTACTTTTCACAGAAACCAAAATGCCTCAATAATCCATTTATAAAATGGGGATACTGAATTGTGTTGAAGTTGAATATGCTTGTACAGTAGGAGGACAGATTTTGAAATACTGTGTACGTCAGGTCTTTCCATTGCTATTCAAAATGTGGTAGAGGACTATGCAATCCATGTGAAAATCCAGCTGTTTCATTGCATGGTTCCTCACCCATGGAGCAGTTGCTACAGTGAGGCCTGCTGAAAAGCTGCTGCAATGTCCAGAACTTCCTTCAAAGATATTCGTGCCAATTAATACAACTGAAGACAGTAGCAACAATAGAGAATAGAAATCATTGTGTTTATGCAGTCATCTCCCCTGCCTCCAGTGCTAGAGTTTCCCATCAGTAGGAAACCGATGTTTGATCTGGGGCTTATCTTGAAGGAAACACTCTCTTTCTGATTATGGAATATTTCTGTGATGAGTACCCTACCTGTGATGATAGGCAAATTGTGCCTGTCGCTCATTGCTTTCCTCTTAAAAGTGTGCACCTTTTTTTCTGTTTTACTATTTGTTTGCTATATTGAGTACACTTCTGTCTTCATCCTGCTGGTGTCTCCTCTGCACTAACATTCTTTTAAGCAGACAAGGAGAGTTTTTGAAGTTCAGAGTCAGACATGTTTTGTCATCCTTCTCTTGGATGGATCTCTAAACAATTACCTAAATTATTTTCATCATCACAGGAGGCAGAATCGGCATTTTTTAACTAACTTGGAGTTTTGATTCTGCAATGCTAAGTGTGTTGATGGAGAGTGGAATTGACATCTTAGGCTGTAAATTTTAGAGAGCAGACTTAAAGGTTTGCTCTAGTTTTATGTTGGTGTGATTACACAGGTCTGAAGTTTTAAGACTATTGCATTGTAGACTTGTGCTTTTCTTAACATGTGATATACCTTTAGTCCTATCCCATCCATACAAAGCTGAGAGTTAACTTACTAAAACCATATATAATGTTGCAGTACTTTCTTTAAATGAAAGGTATTAACTTATCTCACTAAAACTAAGTACATTTTGTATAATTTGATTGTTGAAAGATGAGGAGAGGGGACCCCCAAACTTTACAATGTGGGTATTCTGACTTCATGTTTTTCTACAATGAAATGAAGAGCACTTGGTCTTCAGTGGAGGAGCAACAGGAGTTACTCTTCCAAGAATTAAACTGAGTGAAAGGATAGCCATACTCATTTTCCTCTAGGTTATTTAGTTAGAACAACTGAAGTAAGTGTATTCTAAGTGAAAGGTCTGCACCAGAAAAATTCTTATGTTATGGATTGTTTCCTAAAAAATATTTTGTTAGTTGGAAAACATTCTTAAATGTTTTGTGTCAGTGTGAGATATACTATTGCAATAACATGAGAAAAAGATTTCCTGAAGATGTCTTTCATATCCCATTATCTGTCACTTTACTGTTTGTAACAGCTTCAATGAGAGTAATACTATGGACGTTTTATATTACATAAACAACTCTTTCAGGTTGTTCCAGGAAATGTTTTAATATTTAAAGTCGGACTATTCCTCTCCAATTAGAGGGAAAAATATCTGAAATGAGCGAGTTAGTATCTGAATTAAATCAGAATTTTGTCATCTTGTTAAAACAGGTTTTAATTTTTCTCTTTCTGTAATTGTTGCCTTTTGGGGGGGACGATAGGGTCCTTTCTGAGGTACATGCGGGCAGAGACACGTTGTTCATTTTCCCGTTACTGCAAGCAGCCACATCATATACTGCAGTTTCTGAATTTGTCATGCTCCATCTTTACAAGTATCTCAAACTTTTAGCTCACACTGGTGCTATTCGAGAGTAGTTCCTGAACCTTATTTCTCCAGCTATCATAAATACAATTTCTCAAGAATGGACTGAAGGCTGGGTTTTCGTCCCTTTATTACGCACTCCTCTATAGTGTTAGTTGCTCACTCTTAACACTGTAATAGTAGAAGTTTAGACTTTGGACTCTTTAAGTTATCAATATTTACTTTAGACTGTGAATTGAAGTAGCTTTTTAACTAAGTGAGCACTCCAGCGTTGATGTAGTGAAGCTGAACTTACTTCCAAGAGTAATTGCTATGTGTAAACTGATACAATGCTCTTGCAGATATACCAGATTTGATAGAAACAGATGAGGAGAGTAACTCTGAGAAATAGTGCCATTACACTTGCATATTATTTTGGTTTTTTACAGAAAAAGCTTTATAGGAACAAGCACGTAGGTTTTTTTTTTTCCCCTCAGGATATGAAAGGCATAATCTCATGTGCAGTAACATTTAAGTTATGACAAATGCCAGAACTGAAGGGCCTCTCAAAATAAGGATTAAAGTATTTGAAAATCAAGTGGGTGGGCACATATACCAGTGGAGCACGAAACTAATTTCTCTATTACTGTAACCATCTTACTTTATCTGAAAAAGTTTGTTAGGCTTCTGACTAACAGAAGACTCTTTTCTGTGGTACCCGTAAAGAACGTGTCAGTAAGAAGTTATTTTTGGCATTCTATTTCTATTATGCAGTTTTTAAAAACCTCACAAAAATGAACTCAGTTGTACTGCTTCAGCCTGTCCTCAAATTAAACGGACTACCTCTGAAGGAAAGTAACTATAGATGCACTTAAACTACCCTGAAGTGGCTTCTTGAATATTGACTCCAAGTTAGGAGACTTGGATGTTAGTTCTCAGCTATGCAAATCTAAACCAGCATTCTGCGTCTTAGGAAGCTGCTGGCAACCAAGAACAGGGATGTCCATATTAACCAAGTCCTTCAGCACCACCAGTGCCACAAGAGGCAGTACTATTAGAAGCCCTCAGTTTTGTGCCAAGATTTGAATTTTCAGAAGCGATGTTAAGATTTATTTTCAGCTGTGCTCAAGTTAGTAATGTCACTAGAGGCCAATTCGATTGAACTGATTACGTGCATGATGAACTAGATGAATAAGATTTAGTATCATACCATAATTTCTGTAGTACATGATGTTCTTCTCAATATTCACAACATGTGAGTTAGTTATTCTAAAGGTTGCTCTTACTGGCTTTTAATTCTGACTGTGGGCTACAAGCTCAGTTTGCTTTAAAATTCTCATTGCTTCTCTTGGAAAGCTTCAACAGCCCCTTTAGCAACTTTGGGGGAAAATATTTTGCTCTCTAAAATGCATGTGGTATTGGGGCATTTTGTTGCTTTTAAAAAAAATCCAAATAAACAAACTAAACAGTAACCTATTGACAGTGGGAGAAATACTGAATTGAAATAATGCAATTGAAAAATTAGAAATCAACTATATAATAATACAAACATTACCAAATGTTATGGTACTGTTACCACTTTTTTTTTTTTTTTTTACCAATTACCTTTGCAATATTGAAAACGTTTGTTGTAATAGTAGTAGTAGATTTCACAAATTGCATATGCGAGTTTGCTTATGCTATGTGTTTCTTTCTCATCCAGGGCTTTCATAAGCTTTTTCCCTCCGTAAGCATAGAAGTACAGAATACTGCTACTAATTTAAAATTTCTTGTGTATTCTTTGCCTATCAGACTTGTTAACAAGTGTTCAGCCTCAAAACCTGTTTTTCTCACTTTTTAGGCTTTAAGATGAAACTTTCATTTCGAGAATTCTTTTTCTTGGTCTTTCCTAAATGCTAATCAGCATTTCTCTCCCTCCCTGTAGAAGTGCATACATCCATTTGTTTGTCTGAGAGGCTAATAATGGATATGCCAGGATCTTCATAATCTTTCCTGTAGCCAGTTTATCTGTAATAGCTTGTTAAATCATATTTAACCTGTATCGCTGATTAATTACATTTGCCCACATTTTCTGAATCATGTTTATGTTCTGAATATAATTACTCTCTCATTAACTGAAGGCCATGATGTTACATTTTAGTGTTACACAGAAGTGAAGTACATAATACTTTATTCTGTTTAGGGAAAGGTAGGTGTTCTGAAAGCAGCAAATTTTACCAAGATACTGGAGTGCAAGAATCTGAATGAAATAATTAGATCTTCATAATACGTTAAATTTGAGCTGTAAAGTGATCAGTTATTTCATAACTCTAAATGTCTGGTGGTTATAAAAACCTCAGTCATATTGATTTTATATGTCCAAGCAGTATTTCCATACTGTGATTCTTTCAGGTTCAGTCCTTTGTTTACTTATTGTTACTCCTTCTTTCTCTGAGGTCAGTGTTTACAGCACTTTCTAAGGGACAAATAGATGCCAAATCATGGATTACCCATGGAGGACAAATAGTGGTTTGTATGGTAGTATGGCATCCTGCTTGCATTGTGGTAAGAAGCAAGCTGTTTGTGCCACATCAGTGAGTTCTGAGGGCAGTAATACTGATTTTCTGTAGTTCCTGTAGTGATTCGTTATGATATTAGTTGACAACCTGATAGCTTCACCTTCTATAAGTGGGTAATTTATATGAAAATTCCAGTTTTCCATTTAAAATTTAAACAAGCTTCCAGTCTTCATGGGTGGAGAAACAGACAGGACATGTGATTTCAGTATATCACTTAAATCCAAAATCAAAAAGTAGCCCCTTTCCCTGCTCTGGTACTGACTGAGCATTTAAACCCCTTATTCCCTCTCCTCCCTTAAAATTCCTGGACCCTGCTCCAGAATTTTGGAACTGCTGAAGTTGAAAGTGTTAGAGAATACCTTTCAGGTGGTTATATATTTTCTGAAATTCTGTTTCCACTTTTAGTTTTCCTTTTTTTCCACAATATTCCCAGTTATTTTCTTTTCTCAAATTAAGGTCCTTGCCAACATTTTTTTCAGTGTGAGTTTCTCAGTCACTTTGGCTCTGTTTTTGGTTCTTCAGGTTGGAGCCCTACAATGTGCCTGTTCTGGACATCCAGTCTGCCTTCACACTCAGAGTCATAGTCCTTTATTTTTGAGCCTGATAGACTGGTTCTTTCTGCCCAAGACTTCTGATTTCTCCTTGATGTTTTTAGCCTGAATTTCTTCACCAAAGTACATTTATTTGATTTCTAGTTAGAAAGTATAAGATAAATATGTAGTTGAGAATTGTTTTGGTTTTTTGACAACTAACATAGAAACTTGTCATATTTATCTGATTTCTTGTATTTCTTCTCAGTTTTGGTTTAATTTGTAGGAATGTTTATGGGCAGTCAAAAGTGAAAGTAAGGAACTGTGGTGAAAACATGAGAAAGAGACAATATTGTATGTAAAAACATAATGGGCTGTAAGTGATGAGACATGGTGGATTCTGTGGATAGTAATTTTGGGTATGTAAAATCCTTTATTTGTCTGGAGATTGTGCTTAAAGTTCATATGAGATAAGCTGTGAAAGCTGACTTGGCATTTAGCTCATGTAGGCTTTTTGCAGAGGGTGACTTTCACCCAAACATTTTACCATAGTTATGTTATATTTCTGATGATCTTGTCCTGGTATGTAAAATACTACACTATACTCTTTAGGATGGGAAGTTGGTGGACAGGACAGTGGGCGTGAGTTGGAAGCTCCCATGTTTTACACTGGAGGAAAATGACTGTGGATGTCATAGACTTCATCACAGACAGTCCAGAGATGATGTATTTATGTACCCATAAAGGTGTTAGTGATCTGCAGATGACGGGTCAAATCCTCTCATATTAGGGGAACTGGCAGCTCTCTAGTGTGCTTCTGGCCCTGGGACAGGCGTGGATGGCCGCTGAGAAACACTGCGTTTGTAGGGGGTACAGAGCTGGTTTAGCAGGCATAACACCTTGTCTTTTCCACAGCTAGTACTGAGGGAACACTGGAAGGGAGAAGTCATAGGTTCTTCTGTGCCTGTTAGTCCTTGCTGTCGTGGTATCCTTTGCAGAAGCCTGAGCGGAACAAAATGGATGTGGGAACTGAGGATTACAGGGGTTGTTGAAAGCTTTGTCATATCTTTGTTGCCCTGAATCGTTTGCTGTTGGGTTCGTAGAGCAGATCTGAAACACTTTCTTATGTGCTTACTATTGGTTTTGTTTAGTATCTCTGTTTTTTCCTTCCTTGTTTTCCAGCTTGCACCTGTTTTTTGTTTTCTAAACATAACCCTGAGGTTAAATAAGTGCCAGAGATACCAGAGAGAACTAACAGTGCTAAATAGTACTTTTTCAACAGTGTTTATTGTTGCAGTGACAAGGTAGCTTGCACATTTCTAAACTGCTGATAAGAAATCGTAAAAAGAAGCTAAAGGTCTACAGTAACTAAAAACATGGCTTTGTTTTCTTGCTGGTCATGGAAAAGTACTTTCCCCCCTCCCCAGTAGGTGCTTTTTAGGTAATACATCGCAGATTCTGGCACCATATAGTCCCTCCCAATGTTTTGTTTTCTTTAACAAGTTTTGTATCAGAAGTGAAAATAATTTTGTAGTCCTTTTATTTGTGACAAAATGGGCCCTAAAATAGGTATCACTTCATGGCTACCAAATGCTGTGCCTTGACACAAATGCCATGTAGAAACATGTCACCCCTTTCAAAAGGTTAATTGATATTTCATGATCTTGAATGTCTTCTGAGTAAACATGACCATAGCCAAATACATGTTACATTTTTCTTTCAAGAAAATAGTCAGACCATTTTGAAGCCTTAAGGCAACATGCTATTTGTTAATCAAAACTTGTTCTCATACAGCTATATTTAAAACAGAAAAGACACATGAATCGTACAGGAAAACAAAGTAATTTTAAGGTAAAGCAATATAAAAAAAGAGTTATGGCTGCTGTTCAGCTATAAACTCAGGCCACTGTGCTGCCACATATATTGTATTTGTTCTGAGCCCTCTACAATATTCCTGGATAGATGTGTATTAAAAGTGAAATAGAAGACATAAATTTGAATTTCTTTACTTTTGATGGTTTGTTTTTTTGTGCTACATACAGTACACTGTTTAACAGCTTTAGAAAAGTCTTAAAAGTCAGGATATTGTTCTTTTCTCTAGTGGCATGTCTAAGGCTTGGTTTCCATACTACCATAATAAACTGTTGAAGTAACTGATAGAAAGTCCTCTCTAAACTGAGGAGTATGGGGCTTGAACCTTAGTGACTGCTGTATGAAGAGCCATCACGTTCCAGAGCTTGCTCACAGTCTCCGTGTTTGACCTTAGTGATCAGGTGTTTTATCAAAATAGGCGGTTCTGTTCCCTGTTGCCTGCTTTGGGCTGCTCCCATGACTAGCCTGTAAGTCAGCATTTGGGTCCTTCTCTGTTGACCATTGTCAATTTTGATAGGGTTCTTTATCTGAACTGAACTTCCTTCTTGATCTAAAACCTAGAGTAAGGCAAGATGCTAAAATCTTGATGCTCCTGAGAGAACCAGAGGTAATTATTTCACTTAATTTTATTGAAATTTGTGGAGAGAAAAATGTTTTCCACCTGTGTCATTCTGCTGGAAGATTCCCAATACTGGCCAGCACAGGGGCTCAGCAGACTTGTCTATTACTGTGATTGACTTGAGCACATCCACAGAATCCACTTTGGATTGTACTGCACTTTTGGGTGGAATGGGCAGTGCCCTATCATTTTCATCAACCAAGATGTAACCAGGTTAGAGGAAATCAAAACAGAGAATTATGCGTAAAAATTAATCTGCTTTTAGAATTTATAAAACTTGTCTTTTAAAGCATCTTTAATTCATAGGCTGTGGGCATACTGCTACTAAAGCTACGCCTACCACAAAATGAGCTAGACCAGATTTACAGCATTTTGACTGTGTCCGTTTGTGTTGTGTGCATGTTTTCATTGATCTGATTAATGTGTAAACTTCCTTATTTTTACCACAGAATGAAGCCTGAATAGGGGCATTTATTGCAGAGCAGCTGGCAGATTGCAGGCTGACCTGCTGAAGTTCTTCCTACTGTTCCTATTGCTGTACACAAAGTCAGTCTGAGACTGTCTGTGCCTTTCTGTTAACTTTGGCCTTAGCTAAACTCCCTAACCATCTTGGACTGGCAGTGGTGGTTAATAGGTCATGATATGTAATTTTCCTTTCTGTATGCTTAATCATATGGCTTTCAGTGTTTGTTACATAATTGGTATAATATCGATGCAATATACAAAGAAATGCACTGTAACACATTAATGTGTAAATGTAAATGGTAAGGCTGCAATAATTTTTGGAAATTCTGCCTTTGAGCTGTGCCCATTGAAGATGTTTCTGCCACTCACTTTCTCTCCTGTCTTTCAATCTAGAGATTACTGTCAGTGTAGGAGGCAGGGCATGTGTTGGCCCCTCTTCTGTTCACAGTACAGTGCCTCTGGGACAGCTTTGTGCTGTTGATGATTTTAGCTGAATTGTTGGACTGGTAAGAGATTTACTGCGATGTGGCTTGCTTTCACTTTTACCAAGTCAGCCACAATATTTACTAGCAGAGTGGAGACACTAGATTAAAAACAACTGGTATGCAAATTAACTTGCCAGATAGGTATGACATTATATTTCTACTTTTCTTTATTCAAGAAGGCCAAGGAGGTTATTTCATGAAAGACTTGTAGTTATGTTGTTGCGTACTTCATTTCTGCGTGAGCTATAACTTGATAATGTTTGAATATCATATCACTTTAGATTAATGATTAAAAAGCAATTTGAAATGTATTTTTGTGTAGCTTTCTACTAAAAATTCTGTTGCTCACATGCTTAACTGGTTTTCGGCTTTTCAGTAGTAACAAAAAGCAGCACAGAATTATTTTTGTCATTAACATCTGTATATGGTAGAACACACATGACTAGATCTGTTGATTAAGAAATTACCATTTTTAGCTGGTTTACCATTTATTGGTAATTTTTTTCTTTTTTCTAACAGGAAAATAAATATGAAATAAAATTGCATCTGCAACTTTGCTGATAAACTTCCACAAGGATGGGGAAACTAACTTGTTTTGGATCCTTAGTTGTATTTTATGGGTTGGCTCCAGCAGATCTGAGGCATATGAAGTTCTTTTATTTTGGGTGGTCACAGGCAGTTGGAACCTATATATTTTGCAAGAGAGAGAAGCAAATCTGTCTTGCAGTCCAGGACAATTTGCAGAATGTGCATTGTATGAAAATGCTTAACGTTTGTAGAGCCTGACATCGTGTTCGCTGACACAGACCTTTCACAATATTGAAAGTTGACCTGAGTGCTTCTGTACCATCTGATTGTAATCTAAATCTGTCTTTTATAGCTTGAAACAATTGGATGGCAGCTTAATCTTCAAATGGCAGAGACCATGCAAGCAAAGCTGAAGTCTCCTCGAGCTGTACTAGAGCTGGGAGTGAGCAATGAAGATTCCAAGGTAAGAAATACATGCCTGGCACAGCTGGAATGAGTTGTGGTGATGGCCTTACGTTTGAAATTCTGAGACATTACGTGGAACTCTTCATTATTGTTAGTCTCGACAGTGTTTTCATTTTTATATTTCATAAAATTGTAGTAAGCACTGGGAATTGTGAAGTACTGATGTAATAGCATACTTATTAGGTAGACTGACAGCTGAAAGCTGTGTTACCAGCTCTTCGGGCTGTAATGTAATAGAACAGTATAGAATATGGTTATTTTAGGTCCCTAAAATATCTTTGTAGATAATTTATTTTTATCACATGGCATATGATTGGTGGTACTTACACTTTTAATGCCTAGTAGCTTGCAGCCTTCTATCATGCATGTAGTTATGTAAGATATTACTCACCCCTTGCAACTTTTCTGTGCTAATGATGTATTTATATGAATGATGACATAGTATGCGAGGCCACAGGAAGCTAATATTTGGAGGTTTTAAGGTAAAGTTTAGCGATTTTAGTGACTGGTGGTGTTTCGGTGCCAAAACCCACTAATGGACATAATTTTTTTATTAATAAAATCTGTATCTTTTGTTACCTAGCATGTTTTAAATTAAACACATGAATTGCTTTTAACCTTATCTTGCTAACGGAAATTGGAGCCTTTACTTCTGTGGTGTCTGTCAGAATGTTTATGAAGTCAGTATAAAAGATTTGAGGAGGAAAATCAGAACTCAGTTCTGCTTCAGCATTGCATTTAAAGCACAGTAATTTTACTGAGTGGAATTTGTGATTTATGGTAGAATAAAAGAGAATACACAGCTTATGTTTATGCTTCTCACAAGGACTCGCAGCAGTTGTATTTTTTTCAGCAGTTCACTGCAAGCTGCGTTTTTGAAATGCAAATACAGGTACCAGACAATATTTTATGTCCAAGCTGCACTGGGCAACGCTGCATACAGATTCAATTCTGTGGCAAAACAATTTTTAAAAAAGAGAGGAAAAAATGCAATTTTCACATGACAGGGAAAGTTCATCTGTTTCCTTTACAAGCAGAATTCAGCAAGTGGATTTTTTGGATTGTTTCCTCTCTGTTTCTTTTTGTGGGTATAATTAGATACCAAGATCAGAATTATTTTGCAGTAATTACAAGCCTAGAATAGACTTGTAACTGGCATTTAGATATAACAGTGCAACAAGACAAACATACTGATGCTCTCACACTACAGACGCTTAAAGTTTAAAAATCTGGGTTGGTGTGAAGGTAACTACAGGTTTTTTTTCTGAATTATTACATCTTAGTATAGAATAGGTTTAAGATTGGCTAATATCTACTTCTCTATTGGCAGAAGTGTTGGAACATAATTTTTGTGCTGTATTTTGCATCTTCATGATCGATTTGTGCACTAAGTGTTGCCTGAAAATCCTAGATACTAGATTTGTTCTTTTTTTCCTCCCTAAACTTATGTGCATGCCTTTTGTGCAGGAATTTGGCATGAATTTAGCATATATGTCCTTAATGATTGTCTTGATTTCTTCATTTCTCATGAAACCTTTTCATATCTCTCTCTCTCAATTAATGAATATAATAACTTGATTTTTTTCAGGAAAGACAAAACGCTGTTAAGAGAGGAGCTTTTGTGGGCTGGCTCATTAGGGGGCAGTAGTGCTCTTTGTCACACTGGCTCTGAATGCGTTTTTGAGATAATACTTGGAATCAATGCTGAATTCAGTCGTTGTGGGAAGTGTTAAGTGTTCACATTTCTAGTCTGTATATAACAATAGAAGTTTGTCTTGCTCATCTGCAAAACTGAAGCCTATTAGTAAGAAACCCCATAACTGAGCAATGTGGATGAAATTGGCAGTTATTTCTACTTTTGCTAATGAAAAGTAATTGTACTAATACGTTAATGTTTACTACAACTCACTCTACTTAAAGAACATTTAAGCAGTTCTTTGGCAGAAGCTGACATTTAAAATTAGTATTTAAGTTATCTCTCCAGAAGAGGTAATCAGAAAACCTGTGGATACATGCATGTTGTTTGTGCTTCATGAAATAAAAAAAGTTAAAGGATCCGCTATATAAATATTTATAGAGTATATTTTGTCAGCTTCAGGTGAAATGCAGAGTCCCATAGGTATTATACCATCAAAATTCAAAAGTCAGGTGATCTTTGGTTCTTTCAGGTCATTCAAACTGCTAGTGACATTTTCTCTGCCCAGGAAATGTGCTGCTTGTGTCTAGTAGCAATTGTGATCCGGTCACATGATTTTTGGTAAACTGTTTTCTCCTGGGTTTTGTTACAAATTTGCTGTTTGCTTAGACTTTGAATTATGCTTGATTTCAATCTAACAAATATTTTACATACGCCATGAAAAGTTTGACACCATGCGGGTGATTAGGTACAGGAATGAGTTACCTGGAGAGGTTGCAGAGTAGCTAGCCTTGAAGATACTCAGAAGTCAACGGGATAAACCTCTGAGCCTCCTGACTGAAGTGTAGAGTTAGCCCTGCTGTGAGCAGGCGGGTGGATCAGATGGGCTTCCAAACCCTGCCTTCCAGCCCAAGTTGTCCTGTGATCTAGGCTGCTTTGCAGCTCGGTTGCTGATGGTGTTTTGTATGAGGAGGAGAAAAAAAAGGAGTTTTCAATTAAAAATCCAATTAACGGTGGCTTCTTACAATGATTCAGAATTTGAAATGTTTAATTGCATTTCTGAATCTGAGGGAAGTGGAATTTCGATGAACTAGGCACGCAAAACAAGCTGGTATGATAGGAAGCATCTTTTTGAACTGAAAGATCCTTTTGCTTCCATTCTGACATTTTAATGAGCTAAGGTGACATTTAGAACTGATGTGTAAGATATCGGCTGTGTGTAAGGGTTTTCTTTAATAAAATTTGGTTTCAGATTTTTTGGGCTGTTGAATTGCAACACAACAATCTGGGGATTTTTTACATACTTATTATTTTTATGGCTGTAGGGTGAATTAACCAGTAGAGGGAGCACAAATTAACAATCCTGATAATCTGTGCTGCTAATTATGATTTTGATTTGCAAACAAAGACTGATCCCCAAAAGTGCTGTGTTTATTTAATATATGTTTCCTTCATTAACTGATTTAATAATTATCCACATAGGCACACACTTGCACATTCTTTCCTGCTGCTAATAGCAGCAATTCCTTAGGCCGTCTAGTCCAGACCTTTCTCAACAACTGTGATGATTTTCTATAACCGTAGGAGCCATTAAAAAAAAAAAAATTGTAGTAAAGGCTGTAGAAAAGGTCTGAGGGCTTCAGTAATGTTACATCATTGGTGCCAAACATCTCCGCAGAGGAATGCGAGAAGAGTGTGTTCTTAAAGAATTTCTGCTATGCCTTTTCACTAGGATGATATAGTAAGGCACATTACTATACAAGGTATTTATTATTGTGTATTTTTACCCATGGTCTGTAGTTAACATTTATGCTTGAAAATCATTAGTATTTTCTTGCCCAGTGTTGTCTCTTGATAGTTACCCATTTTTTCTGTAAATCCATTCCACAGATTTCATTAGATTCAGTTATCTAATTACAATTTGTTCTATGGAAGGCTTTGCTCTTTTCGTGGCTTTCCTTCTCTTTATCTCTTCTATGATTTTATTCTTAAGCATTAAGGACTTCTTGGGGGAGCTTGTTTTTTTCAGTGTGAATGCTATGTATAGATTCCTTGTGACAATTCCATACTTCTTTGTACATGTATTTGAAGAATTTTGTTACAGGATTTTGTCTGCCAATAGGAGACAAAAAATAACTGATAAACATGATGGTTTGTTAAACCTGCTAATGTAATACTTTTGACAAAAGAGAGGTAATATTAAAATGTTACTATACTAATTTAATAGTATTTCCTTTTAATACATTCCCCCTAACTTCTAGATGCTTTAAAAGGGGAATATAGCAATGGAAATATTTTAAACTATTTTTTTCTGAAACTGTTCAAAATCAAAATGGGGCACTACTGCATTTGAAACTGAGATTGTAACACATACTCATCATTCTACAGAGTAAATGGAAGTCTGGAAATCTTAAATTACTATTTTTTACTTGTTAAGATAAGAGGACATGTTTTTCTTTTTTTTTCCGCTCCTAGTTTTTACAGACTTTCTATACATTTCTGGACTGTGAAAAAATCTAGATCTTAGACGCTTTTCTCTGTTTACTTAAATTAGTATGCCATTCTGCTTTCTAAGTTTGCCATTGTGAATACTTTCCCCATCTTTAATAACAAAGCAGAGTAGATGAGAAATAAAGCTTTTCTTCTAGTGGAGCTAGGTCAATCACTCAGTTCAGGTTGCAGATTCTGTGCAGCCTGTATGGCATGCAGGTAGGACCTGCGCTTGGATGGATATTAAAGGAAATATGGTGGTGCTTCCCCTTCCCCCTCAGTTTAGCCTTTTGTTTACCTCTGAAAAGAAGTTATATTTCTGGAGAGGCATAACAGTGGGAGTTGGTGGATGCTAGTGATATGTTCCCACTCCAGAGAGGTAGGAGGTGGTAGAGCTGAGCATCTATACCGTGATGTACCCCCTTCATTTGCCTTCTCAGCCCTCAGCTTTGGGGTGATGCATTTATGTGCCTTTTTTTTTTTTTTTTTTTTTTTTTTTTCCAAAATAGGTGAGTAATTTGTATCCGTAAGGCCTCAAAAAAAGAGAACAATTAAAAGACATGATGCTGTTGTGGACTGTGGTGAGTTGCAAAGACTAAACCATTGTAAATTGCTTTTTGCATTCATCAGCTACCTCTCAACGACCTTCTGTTCTGATGAGGACACCCTTGGCCTTCTCAGAACACAAACAAGCTTGCATGTTGAGTTTAGTCTTCTCAACAAGCAGATTTATAAGTCTCTAGCAATTGCAAAAACTAAGTAGGACAGGCCTTGGATAAATACAAAAATGTTTAAGCATTGGATTGAGAGAAAAGGTTTTTTCATTCCTATTTAGAGGAGGTAATTGAAGGCCTGGATAGCCTCAGATAGCACAGTCCTGGTTCAAAGTCTTTCTGAACTTCTCTATTCAAGCAAGGTTGCTGCTTTTGGCAAGGTACATCATGAAACCAATTTTGTTCTGCGAACTAAAATCTAATAAATACTGCTGTTGATAAAAAAGCAGAAACTTCCCTAAGAAGAGGTTTCAGAATATTGAGAAAAGTCCTCATATTTGTAGGAGCTGTAGTAAGAATGACTGTATAATCTTGAGTGTGTGGAACAGCTCAGAAAAATGAGCCTGAAATTTATAACTTGCTTCCAGGCTGTCACATTGCTACAGAAAGCTGTCAGAAATTTCATTGCTTAACCGTGAAAGCCAGAAATTCCGGGCTTGCAATGCACAGCAATTCTTGCATTAGACTGTTTTTGATCTATTGTATCTATTATGTCTGATTAAATCCATTTAATTAGAGGAAAAAATGAAGCTGCAGTCCAGAGTTTTCAAGATACTGAGAGCACTTTTGTTTTCTTACCAGCACAGAAATGGACAGCAGGGTAACCCATGTCCTGTAAGTTGTGAGTAGTTTGACATTTTACTTAGAAACCATTTACCAGATGGTGTGACTCCAGGAGTATTCACTCACCTCTGGCAATTGTACTGCAGGGTGTAGTTAATTATCTGGCTCCATTTGTGATCTTACATGCTTTAATTGCTTAGCTTATAGTAAGGATCTCTTTACAGGGATCTTTTTACAGTATTCTTATGTTTCACCTGGCTATACACAATTCATGAATACAATTTACAAACCCTGTAACTGGCTACAGCTTCTGCACATGCTCTGTTCTCACTAGAACACTCTTAATGACTTTGTCCATGTGTCTTTACATCATGGAATTAAAGAAGAAAATGGTCTCAGTTGACCATGTACAGTTGGTTGCAGGCTTGGGCAACCTCAGCCTACAGTTAGTACTGAAACTCTTCTTTTGTACAGGAGTAAACTGAGTTGTCCGTAACATGTAACTTTACGATTGGCAGTCCAAATAAGCAGCAGAAAAGTAGCTGAAACACTTAACTTTTAAGTTTAAACTTGGTGACCCATTTCATTGCCAGGCAGAGTTAAACTTTAAGCCCTTGAGGGCATGTGAAAACCACAAAGATCTGGTGAGTTTTTCTTATTTAATGCAGTTGTGCATGCCGCCTTTTTTCTTAAAAAATTTGTCTCCTGTTTGCCTCAAACTGGTTTTGTAGGCTTGGTTCTTAAGTCTTTTCAGATGAAGAAAAAACATTCATGGGATTCATTGCAAATTCTGAGGCATCTATATACTTTCTTGCCTGCTATTCTCAGAAACTATGCAGTGTTTTAGCAAATAAACTGCCATCTTAATTTGTGTGTAGCAATGGAAAATAACCGTATTTTTTCAGTACTTCTGTGCTTTTGCAGTACTTCCTGGCAGTACCAATCCCCCTGCTTTTTACTTAGGCAATAAGCTCTGTCCCTTCACAAATGTGTTAAAAATGGGCACCTCTCCCATGTGTTTCTTCCTGACTCTAAGACAGAAAGATTAGGTAATGTAAGAAATGGGTGAGATTAAGGAGAGGTGAACATAAGTCAAACTTTCTCTAACAGCAAGGCTCAGTCTTAACAACATAGCTCTTCTGCATGTGTCCTTCATTACAGGGAAGTTCGCTGCTGCCTTTGAGAACTGGAGGCGAGGGTAGAGGAAGACAATGTGTAATCTCACAACTCAGCAGCTTTCTAACATGGATGTTTTAAAATAGATAATTTTCCTATGTATAGATACATAAAAACAAAAATTTCTTCTGAATGTTGAAAGGTATAATATTCAGAGGGTCATAAGGCCTTTAAATATATCAAGTGAATAGCATTTTATGGCATTTCAATCAGATAGGAGTGGTTGGCTCTTGCATTGTTTAACAATTAGCAAGCAGAGAAGATGTGGAATATGTTCTTTATAAAAGCAGGAGATTAACTTTTCATATATGAAAACCTTGGTGTTGGGGAAACTGTGGAGAACTACCTATAAACATGTGCCTACGTTTTCTGAGTGCCACTGGAAATGCCTCTCAGTTTACCATCTTCAGCTTTTCAGCTCTTCCATCTGTAAAATGGTGAATTTGTTACTGCTCAGCAGTTGGCGCTTGGAGACACTTGCTGTTGGAAAGTTTTGTTATTTATTAATCCTTTGTTTTTCCTTTGATGGGTTCTGAACAAGAAAAGTTATGAGAGATGTGGAATTTTAAAAAAGGAATCTCCATCCGTTTTCTCAGTAGACTTATGCTTCAAAATACTTCCTATCTTTAAGAGCCAACAGTGTTTTATTTTCCTGTAGCTGGTTCCCATGTAAGGGATATCTTCACAGCTTGTTGGCAGAGATAGGATTGTCTTCTACAGTCATGATTACTGTCTGTGTTTCGTTTATGTTCATATATGACATTTCAGAAGTGGTTGCCTTGTTCCTCATCACTGTAACAGTAGCATGGGAGCAGTCTGTGCTTTGCTGTTCATTTCTTGGGTGAGAATGGGAAAGGTGCACTCTTCTTAATGCCTTGTCTTCTACTAGTGTGTCCTTTGGTGGAGGCACTCTCTGCATATGAGAAGATCTTTAGTCAGAGAGAAGCAAAATATAAAAAAGAGGGAATTAAAAGTAAGAGCTAAGTGTATACAGAATGTTTTAATGGAAGTTGTGAATTTGCCTGTAAATGCTTGTAACTTTTGTAGCTGCACCATAGAAATGCATTTTTTGGAGACACCCCAAAAAGAGATGAGCTTATGACTTTGCTTGGGGTATCTAAGCTATTCAAGATAGCCAGCATGGCTTCACCAAGGGGAAATCCTGCCTGATGAACCTAGTGGCTTTCTATGATGGTGTGACAGCAACAGTGGAGAAAGGAAAACCAATGGACGTCATCTATCTGGACTTCTGCAAAGCTTTTGACACGGTCCCCCACAACATCCTTCTCTCTAAATTGGAGAGCTATGGATTTGATGGGTGGACTGTTCAGTGGATGAGGAACTGGCTGGATGGTCGCGTCCAGAGGGTAATGGTCAATGGCTCGATGTCCGGATGGAGACCGGTGACGAGTGGTGTCCCTCAGGGCTCTGTACTGGGACTGGTGCTGTTTAATGTTTTCATCAATGACCTAGACAGTGAGATTGAGTGCGCCCTCAGCAAGTTTGCAGATGACACCAAGCTGAGTGGTGCAGTTGATTTGCTGGAGGGAAGGGATGTCATCCAGAGAGACCTGGACCGGCAGGAGAGGTGGGCCTGTGTGAACCTCATGAGGTTGAACAAGGCCAAGTGCAAGGTCCTGCACCTGGGTTGGGGTAACCCCCGGTATCAGTACAGGCTGGGGGAAGAAAGGATCGAGAGCAGCCCAGCCAAGAGGGACTTGGAGGTACTGATGGATGAGAAGCTGGACATGAGCTGGCAACGTGTGCTGGCAGCCCAGAAGGCCAACTGTACCCTGGGCTGCATCAGCAGAAGCATGGCCAGCAGGGCGAGGGAGGTGATTCTGCCCCTCTCCTCTGCTCTGGTGAGACCTCACCTGGAGTACTGCATCCAGCTCTGGAGTCCTCAGCACAAGAAGGACATGGAACTGTTGGAGCGGGTGCAGAGGAGGGCCGCAAAAATGATCTGAGGGCTGGAGCACCTCTCTTATGAGGACAGGCTGAAGGAGTTGGGCTTGTTCAGCCTGGAGAAGAGAAGGCTGCAGGGAGACCTGATTGCAGCCTTTCAGTACTTAAAGGGAGCCTATAGGAAAGATAGGGAAAATCTTTTTAGTAGGGCCAGCTGTGACAGGACAAGGGGTAATGGTTTTAAACTAAACCAGGGTAGGTTTAGGCTGGATATAAGGAATAAATTCTTTACACTGAGGGTGGTGAAACACTGGAACAGGTTGCCCAGAGAGGTAGTGGAGGCCCCGTCCCTGGAAACGTTCAAGGCCAGGTTGGACAGGGCTCTGAGCAGCCTGATCTAGTTAGCGGTGTCCCTGCTCCTGCAGGGGGGTTGGGCTAGATGACCACTAGTGGTCCCTTCCAACCCAAAACATTCTATGATTCTGTGATCCAGAAAGAACAGTGTAAGGTGTTCAAAGAAAGCTTTAAGCCTTATACAGCCTGTTTCGAAAAAAAAACAGAAAAGGTGATTAACTAGCAGGCTTGTAGATGAGAGAGAATATGATGTCCACACCTGCTGCACGACTGACTGCAGCGCTCCACCTTTTCTTTACGTAATTTCCTGGGTTTTTTTCTGGCTTACTGTAGTTGGTTAAAATTTCTTTTCTCACCATTGCATTTTACTTCTGCAGCTGTGGCAGGCTGGGCAGAAAATAGAGGAAACTTTCTGCCTTCCATTTCTTTGTTAAACAGTGCTGTTTACTGAAGCACTGCTCAGCAGACTCTGTGATGGACATGGATAGAAATGGAACTCTTTGTGTTGTAAGCAGAAGACATAAAATTTTGTGAAGAAACAGAAAAACAGTGTGATACAAATGCCAATAAATTGGGATCTTACTGTCCACCCTAAGCAGTTCTTTAGTAATTTGTGTAACTTTTTATTCCATTTCTTGACATAGTAAATAATGATACTGACTTTTGAGCTGCTAAGGAACACTGGCAGGAGTTCTATTGCTTTGTTTTCTCCAGTATTTCATCTGCCTCTTCTTTCATTAGTGCTCAAGAAAGCATACTTGCACAAACTTCTTAAAACTTCTTTTTTAAGATGTACTTGATTTTTTTTTTTTTGTCCTGAGTTCTGTATTTTTCACCTTTGAAAGTTAAGTGGATGGATTAGCTTGGAAACTGCGATATTATGTTGCTGTTCAAATTATATGAAAGATATTCTAAGAGGAAGGGAGATGAGCAGGAAGGTATAAGAGGCATGGAGTAGTCACTCAGCCTCTGAGTGTCTTACTTATGTTGATTCTTTGTGCAGCTTCTGAAAAGCCTGTCTGCAGGCTGACATATTTTAACCTAAGTCAGACACTCTGATCTTGCTCTTTTCCTGTGATAAGTCTTTGTTATTGTCATAAAAAATCTTGTAGACTAGGAGTCCACTACAGCAAGTTTCTGATCTGTAAAATGTAGTATTTTCAACCTATTTTGCTTAATTATTGCTGCAGGGCAGGTTTTTATAAGCAAATTTGGTAAGAAAATTATATAAATGAACATTTTTAGAAGTACCATAACATTTGGGGTATTTGTTTTCTTGCTGAGTGTCATGTTGTCTGAATAACTTTTGCTGTGTTATATCTTTATGCACATCAACTGGGTCATTTTAATCAATCTCCAGTTTCGTTTTTTTTCTCCCTGCAGTATCAAGTCACTTACTTGATCTTCAGTTGTAGTAGACCTAGTTATTCCAGCTCTTGTATTTGTAAAATTTTTTCTTTCACCTATTTAGGCTGACTATTAATTGTTTTTCTGTGAAAATACAGTTATGCTGTGTGTCCTGACAAAATAAGGCCAGCTTCAACATCAAATCCAGTTAAGACATGGACATTTCTCAGGCAGTCATGACACAGAAGTTGTGTATAATATCTGCCTTGTAAAGGCTGGAATTGATATTTAAAATTATAGAACTCCATTGCGTATTTGTAAGCATTTCATTGCAAGCCTGAGTATAATTACATGCTTTTTAAAATCTGTTTGACTCTGCTTAGATTCTGGAATATGTCTGTCTTAATAGACAGAAAAGCTGAAAATAAATGACATTTAACAAGTATGGGTTTTGCCTTTTTAAGTTACTGAAATGCAAAAAGGAAGTTGGGCCAAATGGATTAAAAATCTCAAAGATAATTCACAGGATTTAAATAACTTAGAAAATATGGGAATATTTAGCGAAGTTAACTTCCATTGTTTCTTAACTTTCTCACATGTCAAATCTTGCATTTTTTTAAAAAATCCATTTCTAATTTGTTTTGTCCTCTCCAACAAACTTTTCAGCTCCTTTACCAGAGGATGTCCTCTGGAACGGGCATGGGGAGCTGCGCTCGAGTAGCTAGTATGTTTGCATGGAGGAGCATCAGCCTGAGGGCCAGCAGTGCACTGCTGGAGTGGGGAGCTTCAGGTGAGCCGTCTCCTGCTGCTGAAGCGTGCGCTGACCTGTCAGAGAGGTGACAGCAAGGTCCCAGTCCTAGGAGGGAGCGAGCCAGGGAGCTGCCCTGGGAACAGCTGCCTGCTTTCCCTTCAGCATCTTGCCCGCAGCGGTCCTAACTTCATCTGCACTGGAAGGGGAAGAGACGCTGGTTGAGTGAGGGTGAAGGTTTACAGTCCACTTATCTGCATGGGGCTTGGGAGACTTGATAATATCCCTTGAATTTATATAATGGGGCAGTTTACCTTTCTTCCAGAAGCAGCACTGCTGAGTGAGGGCAGAGGGGTGGTTTTGGTAAATTTACAGGGGCTTTAACTTTACAGTGCCATGAGTACTCTTGTCAGCATGAAATTGAGCAATTGTGAGATTCTGCTTAAAAATATGAGCATTTTCCTTTCAGACGTTCTCTGTAATCCTTTCAAGAATAGGGCTAGCCACAGAAACCAAAAATGAACTGTTCGAAGCATTTGAACACAGTGTCTCTTTTATAATACTAAAAAGCGAGGACACTATGTGTGAAACTATTTAATTTGGGCTAGGAAATTACAGATTTTATTGCAGTATTTTCACTGTGCAGCCCAAAGGAGAGAAGGTGATCTGTGTCAGAGCATTTGCATCTTGCCAGGGTCAGTCAGGTCCCACAGCTTACTATGAGACCACTTCGGGGCTGTGCATCCTGCACCCCGGTCATGTTTCCCCCCTCTCTATTGTCTCTATACTCAGCCTGCCACGCGTCTTGTTGAATGACACATATACAAACCTTTTCTTCCTAACCATGTCAACACTTAGGTCAGAACAGGCTGTTTGGGGCTGAAAGGGTGGCCAAGAGCAGCTGCCAGACCAATTCACATACTGTGCAGGTTGCGCCTTGCTT
Organism: Egretta garzetta; assembly: GCF_000687185.1. Classification (NCBI taxonomy): domain Eukaryota; kingdom Metazoa; phylum Chordata; class Aves; order Pelecaniformes; family Ardeidae; genus Egretta; species Egretta garzetta. Next base: position 2,255,233 of record NW_009258966.1, on the reverse strand, counting down.
TTGTCTCATGTACCTTTAGAAGATGTTACAGTGAGAAGAACCATATCCAGTTACCCTGTTGGTTCATGCCTTGCCAGCAGCTCTGTTTTACTTAGATTGTTACAAGCTAATTGGGTATTTTATGTGACAAGCATTTCACCAGGTCTGCTCAGAGTAGTACAGAAGGAGCCCGAGTTTCTTCATTTGCATTCAGTTTACCGTTGTGTTCACTATCGTGACTCTCCCTATGCTCTTCTTTTCCTTTGCCAGTTCTTTATATGCATTGTTTTGTGAGTATTGGTACAAAGTGGTACTGTCAAGGACAAGGAATCCTCTTGGTGATTATGACTTTCCAACCAAGCTGCTTTGCAGGTTAATAGCATGTTTTTGAATTTAAAAGCAATTGATTATTCTGTATTTTCTATCCACTTTGCAGAATTGCTGGGCTTACTGTCCTGTTACTTTTTCTACTTTTTTTGTCTATGTGCAAACTAATGGAATTGCCAAATCTGGCTTCCTGGAGAAGTAGTGTGTATATTCTTGAAAGAGTACAAAGTGAGCATCTCCTATGTTGCTAACATCTGTCCTGCTTGAGGCAATAAATATACAGTACATGCTGTCAAGCAGTATCAATGCTGTGCCTTTGACATCGAACAGGTGTCTGTAACAATGCTGTGACACCCTTTCCAGTCATGCTTGAGGTGGAAGAGGGTAGGTCATCACCTCAATTTTATGCAAGGGCAGCAATTTTCACTCATCTTGTTCCCTGTTGTTTACAGATGACAGGAGTCTGGTATCTGGAACTGTGTGGCATCTAAATTTGTGCCACTTGGCTTTGTATGAACATTTAACAAACTTTAAAAGCTGCTATGACAAGTGACCTTTTTTCACAGGTTAAAATACATGAAATACGACCTCTTTCACAGGAAAACCACAACCTACAGCGTGGCCTGCAGCCCCTGAGCAAATCTTGTTCAGTGTGATTGTGTAAAATCACTACTAATGAAACCAATACATATTTCTAGGAATGCACACTCACTTTCAGGGTAGTAAGAGAAAGAGATTTCAAGGGGAAAAGGAAAATACTTTTTTTTTTTCCATATCGAGACAGATCCTGTTACTAAGAATACACTTCGAAGCCCTGTAGTAATGAAAGGGCAATACAAAACCAAAAACAGAGCCAGAGCTAATGAAAATGCTTTTCTAGCTTGAAAATTATACATAAGGAAAAGCTGCTTCTTTCTGACCACTTGAGCAACATTTTCGAATTTTCATATACATAGTCAGATTAACTAAGTTGTCCAGCCAGCCCATGAGATGGAACCAAACCAGTGGATCAAATGGAAGAGAAAATTGAACTGTGATGCCTTCCTGATGAGTTCATAGCTGTGTTGGTGTAAGAGGATGACAATTTCTGCTATGCATGTAATCAAAATATTACAAGAATTGCTTTGTAAGTGGTGTTTGTAAATGCTTTCCTTCCTCAACAACATCAGGATTAGGCACTGACTTTTTCAGTAATACCTGATTCAAGGCTTTTTGGATTACTTCTGATGCACAGAGGCAGGCAGCAGAGTTTTAAAGAAGGCTGAAAATGCTAGATTCTTTCTCTGTCCTCTTTTCCAACAGAAACGAGGAGCTGGGAGATGCTTATGCTTGGGAATAAGTCATGCTATAAGATTGGGAATTTGACAGCAGAACAGGTTGCCAAGGGCCAGATTTGTAGGCAGCTCTAGTCGGTGTATTTCTGTGATTAGGTACTTCAACACTAACAGGTGCACTTGTCTCCTTCATGGGATGGGGTGTGTGTATTATCCACTGTGTTGGCATAGGAGAGTTGCAGGCTTAAGCTTTTTGGAGAAGCACTGACACTATACCTTAGGGGGCTACCCACTGGTCATTTAGGAGTGCCGTCATACCTGCTAGTCCTGGAGGGTTTTGCAGCCTGGAACTGAGTATAGGATTAACTGCACAGAGGGGTTCAGACTCATGTTGTCGTTCCTCTTCTATTCTGAATCCTAAATAAAGGAATTTAAGTATCTAACCATACACAATTGAAAACAAATCATAGAATCATAGAATGCTTTGGGTTGGAAAGGACCTTTAGAGGTCATCTAATATGTACCTTGGTTCAAGAACAAGTATATAAACATTACAAATACTGCCTGGAAGTACCTAAAGTAATTACTGGAAAGGAAGTGTGTTTTATTAGAAGGTCCTAAAGTAGTCAGAAGGAGAAGGTTTGTTTAAAGATGCAATTTAGAGACAGGAAGACAGGTATCTGTAGATTCAGGAAAGTCCTTGTGACAGCAGAGAAACAGATTTTCTGAGATGTTTTTTCTTGTGGTCATTTCTAGATCAGTTTGCCTCTTCACATTCTCATTTTTTCTTCCTTTCCATCATCACATCTTCATAGGAAAAGTGTATTGTGCTGCTATCAAAGATTCCAAAATACCTTTGAAATTCCTCAAACAGCAGAGTTGCCATCGAAGTGGGACAGAATTCCTGGGGTTGGTGCTATGTCTAAGAAGTTCTAATACTTTTTCAAATGCTGCCTTCATATAACTAGTATCCTTTCTTTTTTCATTGTTGCTTCTGTTTCTTTTCTTTCGGAGAGTAGTTGATTTAAATAATATATCATTATAATTCTTTAATAGATTGAGTTCCTATGTTCTTCAGATGTTAAAGCTCTTCTTGTTATGTGGGCTATCTTCTGCTCCTAAAGGGATAGCATACAATGATATAAATGCAAGAAAGATGTTTAAGCAGTGTTTAGACACTTTCGGAGTTCCTGGATAGCAGTGTATTCCTAGCTGTACTTTTAGAGGCTAACATTTAACGTGTTCTTGAGTGAGAATTTTAGTTTTCCTCTTTCGAAATTTCTATCACATTGAGTGAAAATGAAAGTCTTTCTAAGGGGGACCACAGTGGTTTGAAGATAATATGGACGAGATAAAGAATAGCCAGGTTTTAGTATCAAAATCGGTGCTATTTGATTTCTTTCCAAATGTAGATGTATTTGAGACAATATACATGAGGAAATGTTTAATGCTAAACCTTTTCGGGAGAACTGCTTTGCTGCAGCTGCAAGGAGCTTCTCTGTTGGAGTGCATTGATTTGCCAAGGGTACTGTAGCCAGGCAGACTCAGGTAAGCTGGCACACCGATGCCTGGGAACGGTCTAACACAGAGCAGAAGGGCATGAAACAAATATGGGGAGCCAAAGGCAGTAAAGGGCAGTTGACAGCAACAGAGGAGCAAGGATGTGTTGTTCATTGAGAGCTAACTGAAGTTCAGTTGAACCTGTAGAGAGTTTTTTGGGGTAAGGCTAAGGATGATTAACATGCAGGGAAGCGATGCACTCTGAGAGGCATTATACCACGTGACACAGTGCTTTGTTCTCAACCTCGAAAAGTCATTCTGAAAAGCTCTTGAAAATTCAAGTGTAGCATAATTGGAATTTATTTTTTTAGTGGAGTTCCTTTAAAATTCACATTACCATTTTAAACCACAATTGTATGTTCCTGTGGCCTTGAGGGAGTCACAAAGAACCCGGAGCCATCCTTGACTTTAAGATTGAGGCCTGTGATGCCTGCCTAGGACAGAGTACACTTGTTGTGTTTACTGCTTTTTGAAGAGAAGACCTTGACACGTCTTTAGCTGAGGGAATGCAATCCAAGGGTGAGCCACAGACCAACGGCAGATCCTTCAAAGATGTGTGGAAATAGTAAGGCAGAGGAGGGGTATAACAAAAAAAAAAAATCCAACCAAACACAGGAAAGGCATTTAGTGTGTCTGATCTTTATGGACAGGCCAATGAAACATATTTGTCAGCACTGAGCATGAGGGGTGCAGTGCTGTAACTTAAGCACCACAGTGAGACTTTAAGTTGTGGTTACTCATTCTAAACCCTTTCTTCCCTTCTTTGCAATAAAATAGTTTTTTTTCAAAACATTCCAGTCCAGCATAAACCAGCTTTGAATTTTTGAAGTAACTTGAATGTTTTTCATGTGACTGTTTTTAAGATAATCACAACTTGCGAACTTGAGAGACTACTGGGTTTTTATAGTGTTGTGGACTGACAACAGAAAAAAATTAGCATTCTGTTTTTCCTACTGTTTCTGAAGCACTTCAGTGATGTGCTTTCAGTGTTAGCTTTTTTTTTTCTTTAATTAAAGAAGGAAGTAAGAATTATGGACCAAACATGAGTCAGCCTATAAAACTGGAAAAAGAACTTTGCAGCTCAAAACCAAAAATGCTATTATTTAAGTATGCATCTTTATATAAAAATAAGCACTTTCCATTTTCAGGGTTATGTGGAATTGGCATGTGTTTAATTCTTTGACAAAAGGTTGCAGGGGTAGGGGGAGTGTAACTGTTAGGGAGACTGCAGGTTATTATTGCCACTGGAAATGATACCAAGCAACGTGCTGTTCTACTAACAGGTCTGGAACAGGTGCAAAATTAATCTTCTGCCATTGTACATGTACAGCATATGTTAATATCTTCATATTACCTCAGAGCTTGAGAAAATTAAATTGTTCTTTGGCTTTGTGGAAATAAAAAAAAAACCCTAGTTACATGAAGTCAGCCTTTCCTTATAATTTGCACCTAATTCTTACACTTCCGTTAAAATACTCTTTGCAAGGTTGGGGTTTTTTATTTTTGGTTAAAGAATAGTAACATTTTTACTGACTGTAAAAGCATTTGGGATATGTTGAGAAGAAAGCCTTTGGGCTAGAAAAGTGTCTTTTAGTTTGTCCCACAAAATCCCTTTCAAGTTTAATTGATTTAAACTGTGTAAAAATTACCATTTCATTTTTGCTGATTGTTTCTCATGGAAGTCCTGGATTTTTGCCCAAACACTAATTGATTATGAGCATTCTGATTTAAGGTCAGGCTTTGCTGTCATTAAGCACCAAGCAGATAACACTCTTGGATGCTGTGGATAGCACACAGTCCAGGTGCTGAAATAATGCTGAAATAATCCTTCCTGGGAGAAGAAGAGTGCTTGGCTGAGCTTCCTTCTAGTCTTGAGTATAGTACAGGGACTCAGCTGTGTACTCTCCACTTTGTGAAGGTGGCGTATAAAACAATGTAGAAGAAGGTGACTGATCTCCCCTCGGGTAGATGAATGCTCTACAGAAAATGGGGAAAAAAAACATTTCCAGAGAGTGTAAGATAGAATACATTCATGTACTAATAGAAAGATGGGTGAGGTGATCAAACAGATTTTTCCAATAATTCTTTTGATTGTAATAAAAACTCCTATTTAAACTTGTAAATTTTACATATATATATATAGTGAGGGACTGCAGATGTGCAAGTAACAGTAAAATCTGTTTTGCTTACAATTTTGTTACACTCTCTGTGGGCTGTACGGAGCCTGGAAATCAGGAAATCCTCAACCAGGAAGGAGGGGAGGAGAAGGTTGCTTCTGGAACAGGCATTAGGGGGAAAAGCACAGCATGAGATTGAGTTTCCTTCGCTGTTCTTGTTATAACGTTGGAGATGTTTTTATCCTGACATTACTGATACAGGCTGTCAATCTTAAAATTGCTTAACTTCAGTGGGATTTTTTTGCATGTGAATAGATACCTATGTCAACAGTTGTCAAGTGTTCTTCAAGGCAAACACAAAAGCAGTAGAACAAACTGTGACTGCAGAGATGAACCTTGGCGGTAAAGGCAAACCAAAACAAAACAAACCCCCTTCCTCCTGCTGGCTGTTGAGAAGTATATTGATTCTCCTTGTAAGTCCATTGAAACCCCAAGTGTGTGTTTTTTTGTGTAGTAGGTGGAAGAAAGGCTGGTGAATGAAGTTCACCACTCTCTCAGTTGTGCCGATGTGTTTGTAAAGAAAACAACACTGCGAAGTGGATCCCTGAAATGAATTAGAAAATGAAACTGAACCAATGTCCTGAAGGTTTCTAGAAATCATGAGTGCTTATGTTTCCAGTGGGGCCCACCAAAAAATTGCACTGGCACAGAAGGAAGTAGACTCTGGTTTGCAAGTTTGCAAGTTGCAGGTTGTTAGCATGAGGAAGGCTGTGATGTAGCAAAGAAAATGCAGCTTTGAACTGTGCCCTGTTCTTAACTGTTAGACTTCTTTTTCATTGTTGCTGGAATTATGCTTTCCAAAATGGCAGTCGTCTCCCAGATTTTACCAGACATGTTAAGACTAGCATTTTGCTTTACAGATGTAGATAAAAGTGAGACTCGTCTGTATGTATGTTTGTGCTTTTAGTATTGCTACCTCAGGGAGATTTTTGGTAAACTTGTAGAACTTAGGTTTTCAGAGGCAGGAAAGAGAAATGTCTTGCATGGAATTTATTAAGGTTGATGCATTTGCATTTTGTGTTAATGAAATCAGTGAGATGGAGAGACAACTAAATATTTCAAGATTTCCTACAAATTTAAAAAGCCGGAAATTGCTAAGCATTTTGGTGGGCTTTTTTTTTTTTTTTTTTTTTTTGGTAATCGTGTTTGTACATGTTTGTCTGATGTGCTATTTGATTAGATCTTTTTGTGTCATTAGTAGTGTTACTCATATGCTCAACCTCAAAACAATACAGTTTTTCCCCAAGCAATTAATTCTCAAAGAGCTTTATGTATAAAGTATGCATATAAAATTTTATAGATGGTGAGCTTATATTGTGCTACTGTAGCTGTTCTAAAATAACTTTCTCTTGTGTCCAAACATAAACCAAGGAATACAATAAGAAGAATTTTACTGGTAAATAAAGTACATGTAACTAAAAGGTACAGGTATGAAATAGCAGTGATAAGAGAGCTACCTGATTGTAATCAACATGCATTATGAAAGAGAAAATAGGAGGGGGATAAGAATGGAAATTATGGAAATGTCAATATGGAACACATTTAGAGTAGACATTGTGCACATTAGTAACAGATAAGATAAAATTGCCAAAATGGTTTCGGTTAAAGGATCAAGAGTGACATGGAATGTATGGAATTGACTGAGGCAGGAAATGAATGGCTGAGCAGTAAAACCCTCTTTGAGCTGCAGGAATTAGCCTACCACTTTGTTTTCTCAACTAATAATTGATGTGTAGCTAGCTAAGGAAATCATAGAAATAAAGGATGTTGCTTGTAACGTGCAGTGATACAAAAAGTAAAAAATGAGAAAGTTATGAAGAACAGATAAAAAGGAATTCAGTGACTAAGGCAACCACAACTGAAACTCAGAGATTCTTGTCCAAGATGATAGTGATTATTATCAAAAGGATTTCAATGTATTCCATTAGTATTTTAAATAAGATTTTCAAGTTGGAGGGGAGAAAATTGAGAACATCACTGAAAATGGCTAAGTTAAATTTGGAAGGAACAGTTTATGTGGTTCTGTAGCTGGAAAGTTTGAAAGAAATTTAAATTTTCATGCTGTGAAAGAGCTGTCCTTGAGTCAGATGTCAGAAGTGGACATTTCTAGGGAAGCTGTATGTTGAAAATTCTCTGTAAAGCAAAATACTTGGACTTTCACAGTTACCCCTGCTATGAGTAGGGGGTGGGTAGGGATGGTTGGGCCAGATGACCTCTTGAGGCCCATTTCATGCTAAATTATTCTTCAGTGATGGAGAGATTTCAGTTATGAAGGTGTAACTCTGCAGAGTCCTGAAAAAGAGGCTGAATACTGCCATGACTAATTTAGTATTTAATCTGCTCTGTTTTGTTTAAACAAGAAAAGTAAGCAAGAGTGCCCAGGTTCCAGAGAAAGTCAAAGGTGGGACCAGCCTTTCAGAGGAGGAAAGCAACAGGGACATTAAATCCACAAATCAAAGGGTCTCTTTCCTAGACAGAATTGCACTTAGCTTTTGTGAAAGGTTCCTAATTTGTTTTGGCCCTGAAAACCACACAATTCTAGTCAATTTGTCACATTTTCCATTCTGGGTATTATGTTAAGCTGTCCAAGTGAATTTTCATTAGAAATGCTACTTAATGGGAGATGTACAAAAGTGCTATTGCATCACAGATGAGTTCTTCAATGAAATTGATTCTCATTAAAATCACTCAGTCTCTACTGGATAATGGAAAATAACGAGTTGCTCGTAACCTGGCAGACCGGGGACCTATGTCAAGCATTAACTGGTATTGCTGTAGTTAGCATAACCTGGCATTGTATTAATTATGTGAAACATGCATATTAAGGAGCTGTTTGATGAGAATGAAAGCACTGAAATGAGGTTAAAAAAATATACAGGGTAAAGGACCAGAGGCAATAGTAGCTCTCTGCCTCGAGTTCCCATTTTGTGGTATTCCATATTTTAATATTATATTAAAATAGCATTTGGGCACGTATTTGTGGTTGCAGTTACTCTGGGCAGGACTTGTCGTGCAGGAAACAGTTTCGGATCTGGATTTTGATCGCTTGTCACTCTTCATGATTATTGACTTAGTTTATTTTAAGAGTAATACTAGTGATTTAAGCTTGTTTAGGACCAATAAGTAAAGTACCATTTCAAGGAAACTTTTTTTTCTATTTCTTCCGTGAATCTGTAATCTGACCCCACATTTTACAGTTTAGGATCTGGTGAGTGGGACATGAAAAGTATACGTTAAAATTAATTAATAGTGCATTGCTGAAAAGCTTCAACATTTTAAATGCTGACCTGAATTTGCTGCAGATATCTTTCTACAATCTGCAGTGTTCTGCATTGAGAAAGTACATTATTGTGATAGGTTAAGATTAATTTCCCTGTGAAGGTCTGAAATGAATCAGGGTTTTTTTTTAACTCATTACTTTGTGTCTGAATAAGGTATGCATTTATAAATTTCTTGCAGCAGAATCTGTTTTTGCTATACTTAAAAATAGTAGATTTTTTGCTACAACTGGAAAATGTTCCTTCAGACTATTGCTAAATGCAGTTCTTGATGTTAGTCTAGCACTTTCGTATTTTCTCATATCAGTGTTTTAACCTGTTAGTTGATACGCCTTGTAATTCTGCAGTGCTTTCTTTAGATGCTAATTTTAATATAGTGCTAATGCTCTGTAGAAAAAGCTGTGGAAGCGCTGTGGAAGATTTGGATTCTGTGCAGCTTTGCCCCACCTGTTAAAGTAACAAACAGCAATATTCTTTATTTTAACACGGTATCTGCTAAAATTACCCGTTGCCTCTACTTCAGCATGACAACCTAGTTAGAGCTACACCCAAGCTGACGTTGTGACACAGGAATGACGATAAACCTGTGGTCCACTGCTGGCCCAGTGCGGCTTTGCAGACAGGTCTGAGGCAGCAGGTTGGTGCTTTATCCCATCTTCAGGGTGTGCAGCCGCCAGTACTTTGAGGTGCCTGTATGTTTGCAACGCCTCTGCAGGCAAGTTGGGTGTAAGGGGCAGTGTTGGTGTGGTTGCTTCAAGGTACAGTCAAAGCACGTACCTTCTTTCAGTCCACTCCAAACACCCGCATGAGAATGGTGAACAGGGGTGGAGAAGCTGGTCACCTTGCTAGGGAAAGCAGAGCAGTGGATGGCTGCGTTTCTGTGGCCTTGCCTTCTTGTGTACGTGTGGTTGTTTTTTAAACCTGTTAGAAGATGGTGTGTAAAACCAAAAAGTACAAGCCAGTTATTAGACTGAATTCACGTTTAACTTTTCTTACGGTGTGAGGAAAAGAAAGATGGTTGTAAAATGTTACATTGCTGTATTTAATAAATTGAAAAAGTTTATAGAGAGCATATTATAAAATATAACATTAATTATTGTCAGGCTTAGCCTGGAAGCAGGATTTTGCTGGGACAGTTTTTCTTTTTTTAACAGTGGCATTCTGCCAGTGGAAGGTACTGCTCAAATTTCACATGAAACTGCATCCTAACCTGCGGTGTTCACTGGTGATAAAAGTGTGCTGTGCTTGTTGCAGAACATAGCAGGAATAATAACACTGTTGCCTTTCTCACTTACTTAATCTAAAAATTATGCTTTGTTTAAAGAAAAAAAAATCACTCATGGAAATGTTCTACCATTTGCTTCTAATATGTGCCTCCCTCCCTTTGGGGTCTTGTCTATTTTATTGATTCAATTCTTAAGTTAGACTTTTGAAAAGTGTTGGAAATGCAAAATTAACCCTTTATTGTAATGAAACACAGTGTTTGCAGTGAAGTAGGTAATATTTTTTGTTCTCTGTCATTGCTCTCAAAGAAAAGACAGATCTTTTAGGTGTAATAACTTCAACAGTAGCAGGCAATTGTGAATGAGGAGTGGGATTACATTTTTAAAAGAATGTATTTTTGAATAAAGCCTGTTGGAATTCTGACATACTGTTTTCAATTTGATTTCTATTTGTAAATTTTTAAAAGCTTTACAAAAAAGAAATATTTGAATTCTTTAATCTGAAACAGACTGATACACAGAGAGGTAAAATATTAGCAAAAGGTCACGCCGCACATTGACGATAAGTTCAGGAATAGAACCGAGGCACTGTCTACTGAGAAGCAGGATGTCTTAATTCTGGTTCTCGTGAACAGAGGGGAACAAGAATATTCGTAGTGTGTTGTAACAGTTGACGCAATCTGAACTATTCTTACACTGCCAGATACTCCAAAGTAATAAATAAGTACGTCTGAGACAATACCTCAAAGCGAGAAATCCACACATTCTTTTATTGTCTTTAATTCTGTGTTGTAACCATTATGCAGGTCTGGACTCTATTATTGCAGTTTACTCCTTTATGTTTTACTTTTGGCGATACAAATATGGCACACACAGCAGACTGGTGGGTGAGCGGATGAGTGGGTTTTGACAATTATGATGTTTATGGCAGAGTTAAAAACAGTGTAAGCGAAACTTTGGATTTGTGTCTCAGTATGGCTATATTTTGTAAAGTAAGGTTTTAGAGGAGTAGAGAATCTAGAGAAGTGAGGGAAGAGGTGGATGGAGGATGGAGCTGGGCTAGTCCTAAAATGGCTGGGGTGTGTTGCCTTGCTGTGTTGAAGAGCTGCTTTGACACGAGCCATTTGTGCCTACATCAATGTGGCAGAAATGCAGGAGATGGTTTAGAGCTTCTTGCAATGTAGGAGTTCTGGTGCCTTCTGGCAGAAGTTAACAACTGGGCAGAATTTTTAGAGTAGATTTAACCAAATTCATAATTCTGTCTTTCAGGTCTTTGGATCCCAAACGTATTCATTATTATTTCAGCAATTTATTATATACAGTCTCATCAGAGTATCAAGACTATAGAAAATATTCCTTATGGAGAAAGATTCCCTATGTAATGGCAATCTTTTTACATTAGTCTTATATTCTCAGTTTGGTCATTTTCGTGTTTATCAAGGCCAGATTTGATGCTCATCATCTTCTAGGTACATTCAGTTACCAGTGTGATCAGTTTTCTGTATTTCTGCTATTAATTATTTTAACCTCATCATCTGATAGATAGCTTGCTTGTTGAAAGCAAAAAGCCCATGTATGTTATTTATTTTTTCTTGGGTTTTTTTTTGTGTAGTGGTTTTTTTTTTTTGTTTTTTTGTTTTTTTTTTTTTTATGAGCAAGGGACTAATTCATTCCTTGTGCTCCATCAGCCCAACTGGTCTGATTTATTAAATCACGTCCATGATACCCATGACCTTGGAAAAGTCATAAAAATTTCAAATGCCCTCTGCTGTTCTCCAGTGTCTATTTAAAGGACTGTCCTAATTGGGTAAATGACATGAAGCTGAAAGAAATATGCTACATGGATAACTAAAATTGTTTGTCTTTTTTTTTTTTTTTTTTTTTTTTTTTCCTTTTTGGTGTTACATTTTGTGTAGAAGACTTAATTTGTATTTTGAGAAGCAGGGTAACCTGAATTCTGCATTTGGAACATTGGTCTTAATAAGCGACATTTGTATTCATTTCCAGACCACATTTTGTCCCTTCTGCAGAAATTGGGGAAATAAGGCTTCCTCACTGCAACAATTATTATGAGCGTGCTATAAAATCCAAATGTATTTGTGGACATGGTGCAATAGTCATCTGTTGAAGAATACTGTTTAGTCTGTCCTGAAAGATACTTTTTAATTTGTGTTTAGAGGGAGTAAGCCCTGGTTTCACAAACTGTGAACATTTGGAAAGAGGGTATGTGGTTAAGAGGAACTATGAATAATGTGGTAGACAGTTAGTTAAATTCTGGTGAATTTAGCAGGTTTTTTGGCTGAAGGACTGGCCTTTTTAATACACTTTCATTATCAAGGAACCATAAAACATGGAGGGAAGTCGTAGCAGAATTTGTGTGCACAACAGAGAAACCCAAAGATAGCTATGTCCCTCCAAAATCATATGAGTAGTCCATTGAGCAGAATAATTGCGTGCAGCACTGTCTCAAAAGAATACAGTTGTCTCTTGTTTACCCCTTCACCGTGGCCTCTTCTTTTCAGCTGCAATTAAAGAATGTGTTAAAATCAAGTGAAGTGCATTATTGGAGGACACATGTGGAGACTTTCTTTCCTTAATCAAATACAACATCTCAACAACAAAGACTTTATAAAAGATTTTAGCATGACATGGTTTCAAATGTAATGTTTTAGTATTTCCTGGTATATGAGCACCAGACTTTCTACACCTTGGGTTTTTTGTTTTTGTTTTTGTTTTTTTTTTTTGTAATAGTGGTAATGTAAAAGGTTAAGGAACATTTTCACCTAGAACTGTATGTTTCTGACGAACTCCCATGTTCCCATAGCAATTTTAGTAACCACACGCTGTTTTACTGGAAGAGTGACTTGAGGATATTGCCTGATCTCTCTCTACCTCCCATGGTAAACCTTCTGTTTGTTTTGTGAATTTAGTAGTCAGAGGTGCGTGATAAAACTTGCCATCTCTTACTTAATGACACTTCACAGCCAGTAAGACTGCCAAACTGCTATACCACTTTCCTTTTTACTTCATTAAGCAACACAGAGGAACAGATCACAACAATTATTTTCTATCCTAATGCCTCATATTGACTAAACCACTTAAATCTAAAAATAGATAAGTACCATAAAATAAAAGGCTTAAATGGGGGAAGGGACTTCTTCACGGTCCCACATGGGTCTAAAGAGAGGAAGAAGTGCAGAAAGACCCAAGTCAAGAGAATTGAGCTCTTCCAAATGAGTGAAGCATGAGTTGGAGAGGGGGGAGAAAAGGTTAAGCTATGGTTATCGTATAGTAGGTTATATTAGAAATAAAATGTAGGTGTTTTTTTTTTTCAGCAAAACCACACTATAGGCACAAACTGGAATGAGGTGTTTCTGCTTTCTCTAATGGCAACAGCTAAACTGTAGCAACACTTAAAATAATCTGTGTGCTATTTTGCAGGAACATTACTGTCTCAAAAGCCTTTTAATAACTGGTGACTGACCTGCATCTTTGATGCTTTAAGGGTAAGGGAACAGTAGTCTGATATTCCTCCTCACATACCAAAATGACTTGCAATATAAATTGTTTTCTCGTGGTTATGGAGTTTGTGATTTCCCCTGTGTTTTCTGGTTTTCAAGAATTGTAAATACAAACAAGCAAACACATTTCCTCCTTTCTCCTTGCCTTCTCGCCAACAACAAAAAAAAATTGAAAAAAACCCCAATTCATCTCTAACAGTGGTTTGGGACATGGTAGCTTATTAGTTAAAAGGCAAATAGACTCAATGTTTATATTACACTAGCTTCAGTTTTTTTTCTGTAAGCAGCAGATCAGAGAAAGAGAAAATGTGCTCTCTGTGCAAATCATTGCTTCTATGGAAAACACTTCTGTGGCCTTGGAAGAAGCCTACAAGTCAGTAAGAATGAAACTTCGTCTCCACAGTGCATGGTTGCAAATCTTTAGTACATATATGGGTTTGAAAAATGTGGCTTTTCTGTTGTGGGTGGGCAAAGACCACAGTTTATGGCTAAAGAGTGTGGTGGTGGTGGTGCTAACTGAGCTTGTATCTTACTGAGAAGTTATTTTGCTTGTGAGTTCAGATTTCACTGGAAATTCAGCAATCATTGAGATGATGTGGTTGCAGAAAAAAATTGCCACTTCAGTAGGCATGCAGTGTCACTGCATGTGGACAGCACTTAAAGGGCAGAAAAAAAGATAACCTGCTATTGTTTATATTATTTTTACATTGCACTGAGGCTAGGTAGTTTGTAAAAGCAGAGGATAAATATGTAATAACTTTTTTTTTCTCTTGTTCCAATAAGGAGAGTAAGTTCTGGAGCCTTGTGCTTAAACTTTTCCATTGGTCCTTCACTCGTTGCAAACAAATAAGACCTGCATTAGTTCTTCATTTACAAACTGATGGAACCTCCAGCCAGCCACCTTCAATGTAAAATGGGGAGCATACAGATTACTTCTATAATATTGCCTGAAAATACTCCAGAATGCACTGCTGTGGGGTAGATACACACTGAAATAATCTTGCACTTAAAAATTAGACCTCTCCAGTTCTGATTGTTTCTGTTCTTCAGCATAGCGGGACAAAGGCAACATAGGAGATCTGACTGTTACAGAAAGTAATTGTGAATTATTGTCCTGGATTTTCACTATTTCTTTATTTGTTCTTTTGTTATTTTAACCTGCTTATCAGTTTAAATTTAGGTGAAGATTTCTTAAGTGGCGTCTACATTGTCAGGTTCAGTTATGGCCTTTTTATAAAACAATGTTAACTTTGAAAATTGCACATTTTCTTGTTTGAGATTTCCTCCCTTGTTCTGGCTTCATAAATCTTTCCCTGAATGTCTGGCTGTTTAAACTTATTTTTTCAACACAAATCTGGATATTGAAAATACTAAATTGAAAATATTTCATATTTGAATTGAAAATGCTGGAATTGGGCTTTATGTAGCAAGCTGAGCCACAATTTGGTAAGTAATCGATTTCCCAGTTCTACATTGATTTAATCTAAGGGGAAACCACTGGGAATTCCCTTCTGCTGTATTTTTGGATTCTCCCTGCATGATTTCCTATCAGGATCAACAGAGATCGCTTCAGTGAGTAATTGGTTAATGTAATTAGTTAAGTAGACGTAAATTCAGCTTCTGCATTAGCACTAACGAAACTGCAGAGGGGTTGATTGTATTCTGCTGCAACAATTAAATGATGTTGAAGAAAATGTTGAGTAGGTGCAAAAAATAATTTCTCTTACCATGATAAACACATTACTAGCTCTGACTCCTTTTTTGGGGCATATTCCATGAAGCATACAGGTGTGTCTATACCGTGTGTGCTGACTGATCCATTTATAATTTGGGGTACTCATGCAGCAACCCAGTGCTACAGTGGATACAGTGGAAATGGGCAATGACAGTGCAGAGCAAAAGGGAGCAAGACTTTTGAACAGAAGATGACCCACAAGGGTTTTCGTGTTAGAATACTGGATGACATTTGCATACTATGTGCCTTAGTCTAATAACTTAGGTTTTTAGAGCTGCCAAATATTCAGTCACATTTTTTAAGAAAACTAAAAAAACCCGAAAACAACCGAACAAACCAGAACCAAACCCACCACCGAACTTCTGGGTTATTGTTATTTGTTTGCCTCAGGAGGTTAAAAAAAAGTCAGTTTCTCCCACCTCTGCATCAGGAAATGAACCTATTTAAACAAATATGTGGGGAGCCCATAATAACGGTTGGCACTGCTTCTTTAAAAGACAGACGGTACAGTCTGCTAATTGACTCGAGATACCAGAGTGAAAATGTTAAGCTTTTTAAATAGGACTTTTATTATCCCATTATCTTGTTTCTTCATTAAACTCTGAATCAGGGGTTGTTTTAATTACCACTAGAGGCTTAAAAAAAAAGTATGAGCTGATACTTTATTAACATTGCAGTGGTAGTCCACAGGTCTGCTAGCACCAAAGCTAAGTTGTAGAACCCCAGTCATTACTAAACACCAAATTTTTAGGTCATAAGACATTACAAACACTACCGTTTTGCTTCATCAAAAACTTCAAATGTTTGCGGATGACACCAGGTTGAGTGGTGCGGTTGACACACCAGAAGTACGGGATGTCATCCAGAGAGACTTGGACAGGCTGGAGAGGTGGGCCTGTGTGAACCTCAAGGCCAAGTACAAGGTCCTGCACCTGGGTCAGGGTAACCCCCCGTATCAGTACAGGCTGGGGGAAGAAAGGATCGAGAGCAGCCCTGCCGAGATGGACTTGGGGGTGCTGGTGGATGAAAAGCTGGACACGAGCAGGTATTGTGCGCAGGCAG
>NW_009258966.1:2217481-2238652 GCF_000687185.1 Egretta garzetta | reverse complement strand
GGACTAGATGACCTCTAGGGGTCCCTTCCAACCCAAAACATTCTATGATTCTATGATTCTATGATTCTGTCCATTGTGGATGTTTTAGAAGTGTCTTGGCTTTAATTAACTCAGCCTGTAGGAGGAAAGAATTGTAAGGTAAGAGGAACAAGTATGCAAATGGTTCCTCACAGTTGCCAGATTTTACTGTGAGTACTAAAACTTATTTTCATATAAACTCACAGAATAAAATAATCATGCATCAAAGGTTAAAAATGAAGTAAGAAATTTGTCTTCATGTTCAGCAATGATCAACTTCAAGCTCAGCATAACAAATTCATAAGAGAGACTAAGTACTTCATGTTTTTACAAGATACAATAACAATAATAATAAGTTTTCTTTCAGAATTTGCTGGAATATTGGAGCATGGAAGTACTTTTTAAAAAAAAAAAAAAAAAGAAACTTGTGAAGAATAGTTGAACACTGAGGACTAAGGTAACATTTGCATTGTGGGCTTTTACTTCCATTTCGTTTTGTAGACATTTCCAAAAAACACCATCATATCAGAGAATCCTGGAACATTTTGCCCTAATTTGAGATTTGTGCATGGAACAAGTATACCCTGCCATGCTTGCCATGTGAGTGGATGTGATTTCGGAGACCAATGCAACACTTGCATTAAGCGCTCATAGGCACTACAGGCTTCAGTATTTTTAACATGAATTTTTCAGTTTGCCTTTTTCTCCCAGGTTTCATGTGAGAATCTTAGATTTCGTTTCTTCTAAAGGAAGGAGTGAGCTCTTTCTGAACTGAGAACTAAGTGCCTCTCCTTGTTATCCAAAAGGACAGCCTTCACCATGGTTACCAGATAGAAATATGAGAAATTGTGTACTTGTTTGCAGTGCTTCTGTTGAATGCCGACATCCACATTGCTGTTACTGGATTACTCATAAGGAGTAATTCTTTGTTGGAAAATAGTGAGTCTTTTCTTCTAATAAGAGAATGGTGGGTAAGAAAAATGGTAAAATCCAGGTCAAGATTTATTGCAGCTTTTAAAATACTGAAGGCTTCGGATCAGAGATTCTGTTTGCTTGTTATCTCTGATTTGCTTCAAGAAAGAAAGAGGTTATTAGAAATGATGTTTATGAAGTATGTTAATGAATGATGATTTGAGCATTGTGATATCTGAAAGTTGGATAAACACTTACTGAAGCATAGCTGGACAGCTATTCACATGTTCTTTTGAGCAGGTCCAGCCTGGGTTGATATTTTATTTTCATTTACAATTTGAAGTGATCATATTTTAAAGTGCAAATAATCTACACATGAAAATCTGTTCCACTGTGATAATGTAATCTTTTAAAAAGAAATAAATTATAATCTGTCAAGTCAGTATTGAAAAAATAGCCCCCAACCCCTCTCTTAAAAAATAAGTAACAAATCACTCTGTATTAGCATTTTTTAAAAATTGGGGAAAAAAGCTTAAAAAATGCAAATGTTTCCATCAAAATAAAGATGTGTGACACATGTAGCCTTCATAATGCAATAAGCATCCGTGCTCTGGTTTCTTCTACTTTCTTGTATTTTGCATTTAATTAGGTTTAATCTTGTGAAGTGTAAAACTACGCTTTAGCTCTAAGGGATTTCTTAGGTGCTCCAAGTTTGAACTGCGCATAGGAAATACTGAACAAAACAAAGAAAACTGCATGTACAACCCATTCGCTTCAGTGCGGCTAATTATTTGCAGATATAGGGGGCAGTTTTAGTCTGGAGAACTGGTATTCACACTTGTGCCTTTGTGCAGCAGAGAACTGTCTGCTGTTTCGTTAATGCCCGTTTCAGTCAGGCGTTTGTTCTCCTTGTTTGAGCCATTACTGTCACTACCCTACAGGTGGTAAAACGGTAGAAAATGAACTTTATGATCTTGAGCCACGAAATATAGGAAAGAAAGAATGGTGCATTTAAAATGCTCCTGTTTAAAATATGTTCAGCACAATTAAAAATGGTTTCCAATCGAAGTGTAAAGCTTCAGCGCACAGAAAATAAAACTGACTCCAGAAAAAAGCAATATATGAAGCAAAGCCACTTTCAGGCAGGTTTATCAGCACACCTGAGCTTCTTATCTCAGTGCCCGCCTTTCACAAATGCATACGGTTGTGGCCTACTTACTTCTTCAATTACTTCAACCATTTTCCAAATGCCTGTAAGCATTGGCTGCTATATGAAAAAAAAAAAATATTCTCCCACAGTGTGCCCAATTGAAATGCAGTTAGAGGTTCATCAGCTTTTCCCATTGTAGCATCTTCTACAGTATTTCAGCTTAATTAGTTTCAGAACTGTTTGAAAGAACACAGCTATATTTCATGTCGATTGAAGCTTTCACATTGCTTTGAAGTTTCACAGTATCTAAAGACCAGGAAAGGAAGTGCTTCACAAAGTTTTGCAACAAAAATAAAATATTGTAAGTATTTTATAAGTTCAGTAATGACAGGAGAAAGGGTGGTTTTGCTGGTTGTTTCAGTTTCGCATGTGCTTTTTAGGATTACACTTTTGACTTCCACAATACTCTTATTAACAGTGAAAAATAAAATATTTTTCTGAAATACAGGAAGAATACTTCAATACAAGTCTGATTTTCGTTTTAGCTTGATAGTATTCTTATTGCGCATCTTATTCCAGCTCAGCTTCCTATTAATGATGTATTAGTTGGAATTTAATTCCATACCTTTTTTTTTTTTTTTTTAGGAAATCTATCAGCAGCTTAAACATACTTTTGGGTTTGTGTGTGTGTGTGTTTGGTTTTTGTTTTGTTTGGGCTTTTTTTTTTCTCTCTAAGGAACAACTTGGTGCTTGCAGTAAAATTTCATGGCTTCCAAGTTAAATTTTGTATTAAGTGTAGGGAGGAAAGATCATTATGGTGTTTATGTTTTCAAGAGGAAGAATCCTAGGAGGGAAGCCTTTCTTGCTAGTGTCCAGAAAGCGGGGGTATTGAGTGTATTTGTTTTGTATTGTTTGTATTGTGCAATATACCTTTGTGCTGAGGCATTTGGTGTCAAACAGCTGTCAGCCCTAGCCCTATCAAGGGTTAAGGTTTAGGATCACTAGTCTGGATGCTGTTTGAAACACTGATCTCCGTTCTCTCCTGTCTCAAAAGTGTCCCACAAGTCTTTACATGAGAGGGATAGTCCTCAGATGTTGTGGGATGCATCATGCTGTCCAGTCAACTGCCTCATCCCAGTGAGGTTGCTTTACTGGTGCTTCCTGTGGTTCAGGAGATGCCCCGGAAGCTTCCCCTGGCTGGTTATTTTCTGTGCTTTGAGCCAGTGCTGTTTGCAGCAGCTTTCCTGATTCTAGGATGAGTTTTCTTCCTTTTATATTCCATCTTAAGAAGGAGGAGTATTACAAAGGAAGAACAGCATTAATGTATGTTTTACTTCAAGCTAAATACTGAACCATGATCTTCATAGTAATTGAGACTTGAGCTTTACCACAGATAGCCATGTTCATCCTGCAGAAAAAGGACATTACAAATTCTTTCTGGCCATGTGTTGTGCTGAAGTTATTGGTGGAACAGCAGGAGAGCATTACACTTTGCTGTGCATTCCTACTGCTTATAACAAACTATAATTTTATCTGTGCTGTAACTTCATCTGAAAGTATGTAATATATTTTGCTTAAGCTGAGTACTGAAGTGGTATACATAAGGTTGTATATAATCAGGGACATAAGGGAAGGCATCGACACTTGAAAATTATAGTGGAGATGTGTGCCATAGAGTTTCTCACAACTTCTTGCTGGTATCCTGCAAATCCAGGTTTTGGACAGAACAAATTACATGTAGAAAAGAGAACAAAAAAGGCAATCTATTCGAAGACTGTAATCTTGGGATACAGATACGTATTCTTAGGGAACTAGTCTGAGATTGTGCTTTCATAGCCACCAGTTGTTGGTGGTTATTAACAACTTGGACATTGTTAGCAGATACTGTGATCAGATAAAGCTGTTTTGTGGTTGTGTTGCACAGTTCTCATGTCACTTAGAAATTGAGGCATGTGGAAGAAACCACCAGAGGGTTGAGCTCACTCCTGATGCTTGTGGTTCTTCCTCCTGTGTAAATACTAATTTTAAAAAATGTATTATCTTGTATGTTTTCTATCCACAAATACCACAAATGCCTGATATTCCCTTGGAATTTAAGGAAAGAGCTACACAAATAATTATTAGATTTTCAGTATCACATTTGATTTAGAAGTTTGCTATATTTTCCTCAATCTTCTTTTTTCAAAGACTGCACCATTAAAATAAAAACTCTCTCCTTGATCTGTTTCAAAACTAATGAGCACACCTGACATTGGGAAAATAACATAACTGTCTTTTTGTAGCTCTTATGCCAACAAGAATGTCTTCCTCAGGTCAGCAGCAGGAGGAAAAATTACAGTGAAACAGAAAATCAGTGGTTTTATTGGGTTTTTTAAACGTAATTTTAAAGTGGCAATTTTTAGAAATTTAGAAATTCATTTAAATTACCATTATGTCTTCTTGATTTCTTGTCACGGAATCCTTCATAATGTTAATTAGTAAATCAAGTAAATTCAATAATCATGTAATTCTTGTTAAGTGAGTGATTTTTACAGAACCAGTGAAAATATTTGTGCTTACTGAGATTATTGTATACATCCAAAGAAGACTAAATATGTTTAATCAGAGAATGCTGTTTAGCCTGTAAGGACAAATCACACAGTGAAAGGTCATTGCCAGAGACACCTAATATGCCGGTTATAGGTGAAGGGCTGCGTGCCCGTAGAGTTGAAAAGGAATCCAGTGCATATGCTGCTCAGTCTAATTATAACGTTACAGATGGCCATTACATAAGGAATGCCTCCAAATCAATATCGTCCATGCAGAGAGGCTTCTAAGTATACCTGATCCTGAAAGAGCAGCAGCTCGCTGTTTCTCTCCGGGAATGTAGCTCTTGAAGCAGCAAGGTGCACCTTCCTTTCCAAGTTCCCTTCTCTCTCATACCAACTTGGTATGTACAGTCGATTTTCTCTCCCTGATCACCATGCTACCCTCCTTAACAGGTTTTTCTTTTTACTGTGTGCATGCGTCAGGCTGGACCACATATTAGATGGAGACAGTACATTTTATTAAAAACGAATGACATATGCCCTCCTTAGGATCTTTTCATTAGAAGTAAGAGTATGGTTATGCAGAGACTGAATTTATCTGAAAGGAAGTAAACCTAGCTAGTAATGGAATAACATACAGAAGCCATAATTGCCCAAGCCAAGGTCAGCTTCAGGTGCCTAAGAAAACTGGCACTGAGTTTTCAGTAACAGCAGTAATTAGGATCAGTGTGTTAGCACAGTATCTGCAAGTGTAAGCTCTAGTGAACAGGAAGGAAAAGTACTTACTAACTCTTCATATGATCGATACAACAGTGGTTGAAACGGTGGGAAAAAATTATGCAACTTAAGTGACGTTTAGGACTAATACAGGATTCAACATTAAATATATCCATGCTATTTTCATACAGAGTGAAAATGCCTCCCCATCCCTAGATAAAGAACTCATCGCCTTTCCTGCCTGCCATGGACAGTACCTAAAGAAGAGGCTTGTTCTTGTATCACTGGTCCATATAGTTCACATTTTTAATGAAGCATGCACTTCTGTGTTTAGATATGTCCAAATTCTATTACCGTCCACTTCTAAAATCCAAAAATGCATGCTAGTTTGCATTGACCTCTTGACCTCTGAATCTGCAGCCAGTTTTTCACCAGTGTCTCCACAGTTTTAGGGTATATGTGTGTTTTCCTGCAGATGACTGATTAAAAATCGTGAAGGGTCTGAACACAAGGGATTTGGGATGTGCCTATGAATCTGCTTTGCTGGATGCACATTCGTAATCTAGCCAGAGTAATGTAAATAACTAGTGTGCTAGATGCTCAGAGTCATTGCCGAGGAAGGTCGTTGCTAGTCTGCTCTGGATTTCTGGCTGTGGATCTTTTGTAACGTGGGTTTTCACAGCATAATACTCTTCCTTAGGATAATGTGCAACTTTTGCGTAGGACGAGCAGTGTTTTGACAGTCCACTGCCCCATGTTTGAAAATAATAGCTGTCCTGCTAGGTTGCTAACTGTAGGTTCACTTGAGTATTACAGGCGTAGTATATAGACTAGATTGGAAAGATTCAGGTGTGAGATGGATTGCAACAATGCGTGTTAAGCTATTGTCTGGTCTCTGTAATTGTTCAGGTGTGTGATCTTAGCTGGTTCTAATCAATGGTGAAAAGTTACCAAGCAAATTGCAGAGAACTCTTTTTAGGTGTTACTACTTTTAAGCACCCTTATTCATTTATTTATCTTCAAATTTGAACCTTATGTTTAAAATGTGTTACCTTTTTAACATTAAAATACTAAAATTTATTATTGGTATGATAAGGTTTTTGTGTTTGTATTTAATGATGTGTTACATGTCAAAGTTACGTGTTTCTTTAAAGATTTTTAGGTAAGTTGCCCAGGGTGCCACGAGCTTGCTTACATTAAATAGTGTGGCTAGAGTGGTTGACTAGTTGATTTAGTTTGTTCTACAATGTAGCATGGAGCAGATGTTAGTTTATTACCAGCTTTCTGTGGGATTACAATATAAGGATGGGGAGGAAATGCTGGAATTGTCAGGCTGGTTAATTATGCAGAACAGCATGATCTATAAAGTTGCTGTCTGGTGCTTGCTGTATTGGGATGTATTGCAGATGTTAAAAATACTCCGGCTTTTTGTTTAAGGGAGAGCCTGACAAAACTGCTTCTTCACCTTTAGGTATACTAGTGGTCATGTCAGAAAATACTAGTGTTTTAGCCTGTGGGCTAGAGTCCCTGAGCTGAAGAATACTTCAGAGTGAGGAGGTTTCATAGGGAAGTACATGCAAATAGCCTTGTGCTTCTTCACTGTACGTAGGAAAAGAGAAAACATGAAGGGAATGACAGTCAAAAAAGTGGCAGCTGAGCTCAGAATATGGGTAAGGCACAGGCCTGTAGAAAAGAGTACTGCTGGGATCTTCTGGCCTTCAACAACAGTAGTATTGTGTACAACCAGATAAAAGTGCCTCTTGCTACTCTGATGTTTCTTGCCCCTATTACTGCTGGTGAAAACTGTTCAGAATATTGTTGACAAGGGCTTCCAGCTCCCAGCTCTGCTTGTTAATATCCACCTCTTTTGTGCCAGTGTTTCTATAGCTTTAGAGTTTTTCTCCTTTTCTTACATCCCTGATTTGTTTATAAAGAGCACTCACATTGCCTCTCAGCCTTCATTTTACTAGGCTAATTAAACCAGGCTCTGTTAATATGCTCTTTGTACTATCCTTTCCTTGCTTCCCTGGTTATTCTTGTAGCTTTTCTCTGCACATGCTTCAGCTTAAATCATGTTTTTTTAAGACAGGTGACCAGAAATGTTCACAGAGTTCCAGCTGAGATCTTACCATGGTGTTTCGTATAAAATTACTTTAATATGTTCCCATCTCTACTGAAAATTCCTCCCTTGATACAGCCAGATTGTAATTGCCTTTTTCACAACTCTATCTCTCTGACAGTTTGTATTCATCCTGATTGATTAATACATCCAAGTCATTCTCCTCCTTTGTTATTTCCAGCTGATGATCCTCCAGCTTACAGTAGAAATTCTTCTTGTTCCCAGAGTGCTTGACCTTGACTTTATGCTATTGCATTTTGTCATTACTATCACTTTGGTCCTCGAAGGCTATTCAGTTCTTGCAATGTGATGTTCTGATCTTCTGCTGTATTGGTAGTAGTTCCAGTTTTTTTTTTTCCCCCTGGCATCAAGTGTCATTATTGTGATCCAATTTTTTTGTTCTGTTTTTGCTATAAGGTCAGTTCTCAGAATGGTGTGAAAGGAACTTCACTCTTAATGTCATTCTAGTCCAATAGTTTCCTTCCTTCCTTTTCTTGGTAAAGCCCTTGCTGGTTTTTGTTCAATTTGTCTTTTTCTGTCTTAATTACTAGTATCCATACACTTTGGTATTGTAGGACTTACTGAAGTACCTATTTTTAAGACATTCATTTCAGTGATCTAGAATTTTAGTTACCTCCACAATACAGGAGGTTAGCCTGGTCTATCTGCTTCTGCATGTGACCATATCCACGTCCAGCCTTTTTCGTCTGTGTTAGAATCTGTCCATTAAATCACAACATGACTCGATGAAAATGCCAAATGAAGAAATTGAGGTTCTTCAGTGTCAAAGCAACCATTAGTGAGTCTTAGCAATCTCTGGATTTCTTAAGAACTTTTCTGAATGTAAGATATGCTTACTTATAAGCTTGTCTAGACCTTTTTATAAGGCCTTTATTTCTAAGACTGTCTAGGCCTACTTTTCAAAAATGTATTAGGCAAGTAATTGGGAACCCTGGTGATACTTCATCTTTAGATTCTAAAATTAATGTATAGACTCAGAACTACATTGAGTTCTGCTTGATGCTTGCTGCATGCTGTGAGAAAGAGGCAGAGGATTTTATGCAAGTTTTTATGAGATACTAATTTTTCCTCTTTATGATGAAACAAAAAATTCCAGTAATATTTCTCTTAACAGACCAGCCATGGGATTACAGAACATCTTAATGAAAAACAGTATTCAAGCCTGTTTTTCTTGCACAGAAACATACTATGGGAAAGGTCTGTAGTGGTGTGTGTCTTCCTTAAAACCAACATGATTGTTAGACATAAATCCTACCTGTGTCAATCTTGCTAGCCTTCATCTTGATAGTACCTGACTGTCTCCTTTGTATTTAAAAATAGAAATGACAATCTCTCTCCCCCTGCCTTTTTAGCTTGATTAGTTCATAGTTGAAAGTGTGAGACACTTGAGGGAAAAGCTAAATTGAAGGGTTGAGGTTCCTGTTCTGAATGTGGTTAAGATCCATTGTTCTTCCAGGAGTGATGGCTGCAGTCTTTTGTGAAAGTCACGTGAAAGTCTTCATTTCAGTGCTTTTTATTGTTTGGCAGTTTTGCCGGTGCAGAGGAGCATAGCTGTTGTGGTGACAGAGCAGTGAGCAGCAGGGAGGGAAATGACCCCTCCAGCAGCTGGTGCCAGTGCCATAGGAAATGCTGGGTACTGGGAGATGCTTAGGGTTGTGCTCAGAACACCACAAAACCTACACTAGAGCAGTGAGTGGTGACCTTTCTGTCATTTAGGCTTTCTACGCTCAATTATACGTGAACTGGATTTTTGTTAATGTGCTGACTTTTGTTTTTCACCACAGTGATTTAAATAATTCAAGGTGGAGGTCAGGCATATGTGATACAGTATGGTTTTGCTCTATCATGGGCAAGGATGGAGTGAAAGATTGCTGGTTATAGATGTCTGTAAGTGATTTTCTCCTATTTCTATCTCAGTGTTTAGTGGCATTGACACCATTGGCAACATGTGATGCTCAGCAGCAATGAAGAACACTTTCTTTGCTTTGGAGAATATAGATGCATCTATGAAACGGCCTTTTCAGTGATTATTCATCAGAAATTAGTGGGCTAGGAGTTGTGCTAAGTAGGAAGACTCAGCTTTTGTTAGACTGAATGTTATTTAAGGAGAAAAGTAGGACTTCTTAGGTGAATGAAAATACCTCTTCCTTCCATATGCTGCATTGATCCTATCCAGAGGAAACAAAAGTGTGTGCTTTGTCCTTTCTCGCGATTCCTCACTCGTATTTTTTAACACTGGAAATAACACTTCTGATGACTTTCTGTCTGGCTCTGGTCAACCTTACTGCCAATTTCTTCACTTGATTGAATTAATGTTTTTTATGATTCTGTAATTTTTTGGGGGGGTAAGAGTGCTGTGATTTAACATGATAATATTAGTAGCAGCTTTTGATCAAAGAGAAGAAACAGATAAACTGTTGATAAACTTACACATAAACCTCATTAATATTTTGAATTCTCTGTATTGCAAAAAAGTAATGCAGGGGTTTATGGTTTTTATTAACTGAAGCTGTTTAAAAAGATGTATTTTACCTTGATACCGTCAGAGGGGTGCAAATGCAGTATGGTGAGCCGAAGGTCTTTGTGGAGTTTGGAGGGCATGGAGGGAAGTGTTTAAAACCAAGATAGTTCAGAGAGAGGAACACTAAAAAAAATGCGTATATATCATTCCAAGCTATGTATATTAAATACAATCCGTGTATGTTCCTTATGTCCCTTCAGCAAATATGCTGTTTTCTTGTGGTGTTAAGAGGGACTTTAAGTAGCTGTGTATCCATGCTTCTCTGCATTGAGAATGCTTCTACTCGGTCAGGGCAGGTTGTGATGCTTCAGTGCTGCGTTAGCAGTTACAAAATACAGTCCAGAGAGAGAAAAGATAAAAGAAGAGAACTTGTACATTTTCTCATGGGAGGTAGGATCCAGAGCACAATGGGGAAGGCATTACAGTGATGCCAAGCAAATTTCTGGGGCACACAAGCTCAATTTAAACTCCACTAGTAACCCTGATTTTGTGAAAACTCCCAAGTGTAGCAGGGAGTGAACCTGGCCAACCATATCTTCATACAAGTTTGTTTTAGCCACTGGAATTGAATGTTAATAGATTAATTTGGAAATCTACTCAACCTGAAATTTCATTTAATAGAAAAAATGCAGAACTATAATATGACTTAGGCTGAAAATATCTATTTTGATAAACTTTTGCAGATGCTGCACCTTAATAACCCTCTTGAAGTGGTGTATCTAAGCCTTGTATACCTAGGTTTCAGACTGCTACAGGCATTTAAGTAATAGGGTGGTCCTGCCTCTGTGTTGTCAGAAACATGACATAAAAAGAGAGATTCCTGAAGCCATATTGTCAGCGAGTTGTCTTTGTCTTTTATAGGCATAGAGAGCAGTTGTTTTTTTTAGTATTGCAGAAGCACAGAAAGTTGCTGCACAAAGATGTTAATATGGGGTTCTTTGGGGTTTTTTTTTGCTTGTTTATTTTGGCTTTGGGGATTTTTTTAAGCTGTAAAACTTGATGTCTGTCTCTGTTTCCGTCTCTCTATTTTTTTTCTTCCACCTGAAAAGCCAGTAATTATATTAGATGTAATTACTCAAAGATCTCTTACATTATTTTTAAGAGATTGTTTTCTTTTTTGTTGTGATGTGCTTGAAGTGATTAGTTTTTATTATTAATATTCAGATATGCTTGACCAATCAGAGCTTAGTTCATCCCATTTGGTAGTTACTACTGTTTGCAGTGGAAAGCAGAAGTGACTGTATATCCCTTCTTAATTACAGTAGCATCTTGAATCCTGGTAAGTTACACCTAGATCAAAAAATGAAACTCAGAATAGTGGGTAATGAAGAAAAAGGAAATTAAATTAAGAGAGCTCAGGAGTAAAAGTGGTGAGTGCATAGAGGTTAAGGCTATCTCGTGGGTCGGAGGGAAACGGGTGCGGCAGAACTGCAAGATTTACTTCTACCCAAATTCCATGTGCTTTGGGAGAACCTGACTCAATGAGTAGCTTGCAAAATTCAGGGGGTTAGGTTGGACATCTAAGAAATGTGAGAGGTATTTTAATTCCCTTGAAAGCTTGAGATTGTAGAATACAACTAACTTCCTAGAGTTACTGTTGTGAGAAATACATCCTGTTGGAACTCAGAAGAGGAGGCCAGTTGTGGTTTTCTGTGAGATGAAGGACTGGCTAGAAAACCTAAGTGCTATCACTCTTTGTGTAGCTAGGGAAGATTGGATTATGTTTCTGTCTAATCCTAGACAGATAGCAGAGCATAGCATTTAAAATATTGACCACTGTAACTATATTCATAAAATCCACCAAAAAAAAGCAGTACAGTGGGTACTTAAGTTTTTATTCCTCATTTGGCAGGGACTGGGATGAGTATTGTTCTTGATCTTATTTTTCAGTCATCCTTGTCATTGATATTTAGTATATTTTTTACATAAATATTTGGTAAAGAGGAATACTTTTCATTGAAATTGCTGAAATATAGCATTTAAAGTTAGGAGACTTACAAATAAGTTATAATTGTAGGTTTGTATGTTTTCAATTTACTGTAAATCTAATAAGCAGATAAAAGTAGTCCCCACTTATACAAAGGAGTTAAGAATCAGTCTAGCAGCAATGTATTCATTTTTAGATAAGTATTATAGGTATACTTTATATATGCATTCTGAGCTGACCATGTGGCTCAAGTATTCATTAGTACTTTAGATATTTAAACACTTGGTACTTGTAGACAATGTTAAACATTCCTTTATAAACATTCTCCATGTAAATGTAGATGGAAAAAAAAGGCTAGCTTCCAAGTTGCTCACTAAATTATTGAAATTAATCTAGTTATGTGTTACTTGCTCATCCTGCAATGTACTGTAAAGTTCGTGTCATGATTACTGTCTGCCATTCAGTTGCTTCAGTTGCTGCTGCTGGCAGTGATGTAATTTCATCTTTGTGTCACGGAATCAGATGCAACTACTTATTTTAATTGAGTTCATTGCTTGGTATAGCTGAAAAGAGCTCCTAGTTTAATTGCAAGAGGTACCTACTTTTTAAGGTTTTATTTTAATTCAGTAATTTGAAAGTTCATGTGTTAGTTACTTGAAGACTGAGTTATTCCAAGACAAATTACACTGATGTGATGTGTTTTTTCATGCAGCACTTAGAAGCTCATGTACCCATGATTTGCAGAAGCTAGAAATTTCCTTATTGTTTCTTTGGTATTGTCTTTTCTTGAAGTATACCTTTAAAAAAATCTACCTGAAAGATCTGCTTTAAACCTTTAAGACTTTAAAAAATACTTTCAGATTTTAAAAGTTGTCTCTGTGTTATTCATGAATAAGACAAATATCTTTATGCATTTCCTGTATGTGACATTGGAAGAAGAGAAACAGGTTTTTTTATGGCTATCATTTATTTTTGTTTCCTTGTTTTTTTTTTACTTTTGAGTACAAAAATATTGATAAATTATCTTTTGGAGAGCACCAGCAGCTTTCTGTTCTGAATTGCATCTCTAGATACATGGCTTTACAGTCAAAACAGAGTCTAGGTTCAAGGATAATAGACTGGTTATCAACAGAAGATGCGACTGGCTTAAAGGTGAAAGAGGCTTATTTTAAATGAATGAATGTAAACTAATTTGTCCTGTATTTTGTGGCCTCATCTGTGACATTTGTTACAGCATTATGTATATTTATTACAGCATGTTAACAAATGTTTCGGTAGCCTGATCGGTGATGTATAGGCTTCTCTGCTAGCATCAGTTTTTTGGTTCAGAAAAACAGACTTTTTGTTTTGCAGTATTGGGTGGATTTCTTTACTACCTTTCCCTCACCCTCACCAAAAATATAGAAGAATTAAAGCTTCTTTATAATGTCTTTATAATGCAGATTCGTCATTATTTGCAAACTAATAGGAACTAGACATTATGCTGGGGCAAAATCTTGAAACTCAAGGTACTTTTGCACCATGCTAATTCGATCTTTTATAAATGTCAGCAAGACAAAGGAGAAGGTAAAATGCCACACGCAAGACGCACATGTATGAGAAACTGCTACGGGTAACGATGACTGCAGTTTTTTTACCGTAGATGCTCAGCCTTGAGAGTCAGTGCACTTGTTTGAAGTGCTGCTGTTGTAAGAAGGAAGATTCAGCTGTCATTTCAATGAATATCTAATTGTGGATTGATGGGGGAGCAGTCTGTAGAATCGATGCATGTTTAATAAATGATCCTGAATTAATTACTCGTATAGCATTATTGAGCTTAAGGCTGCAGATTCAAGCACAGAAGTTAGAGAATGTGTCTGCTTATAACTATCACTATCCTACATTCTTTGAGTACAGGACAATGTGCTATTTTTTCATAGCATTTCTCTCTTTTGTTGAAGAAGCTGTGTAGTGAGTGAGGCAAAAGGTAACAGGAAAAGAAACAGCAGTCTTGTGACAAAGAAATTGAGATGTTCCTTAACAATTCTTGTTAAGAGCTAAATCATTTTTCCCAAAAAATAGTTAAGTAAATTTAAAAGCGAAATCTGAGGCAGAAACCTGCATGGAAAACTTTCGCCGAAGCGGTGTTGTTCTTTTTGGCAGTGTTGCCAAGATTCTCCTTAAAAAAAATAAAAATAAAAATAAAATTATATGTATATTCTTGTAAAAAATGGGATTGATTGAAGTGATGCAGAGTATATGGAGACATGAGGCATAGGTAGCTTGAATATATGGTATACTGTCTTACAGGAAACTGATTTGTTTATTTCAAAAGTCAGTAGATCTAAAGTAATTTTTAACAAATTACTAATACCTTGGAATTTTATTCTAAGTTGTACGTAAGACCTTAAATCTTAGTTAGAAAGAAACTGTGTTACACGCTGTTCCATTCCTTTTTAGTTTTGTGTTGTCTGTGTATGTCACTGTGACCATTTCTGTGTTGGTTAATATCCGAAATCATCTACTATAAGAATGGATGGATTGCACTAAGTGGTTACTCAGAACTTTTGAAAATCAAACTAAATTCTCTCTCCCTCTCTAAAAATATAATTTCTGAATTTTAAGTACCACTTGTCTTTTTGGAAACTGTTCCTTTTAATATGTTCTTTTTTGTTTATAACCTTATCAAAATTCACCCATAAAATAAAATCTGCAAACTAACCATAACCATCATTTCTAGACAATAAATACATTTCTAGAACCACCAAACCCTGAAGTGAAAGGTATGAAAAAAATACGAAAATTGACATCAACATCAACCCCAGAAAGCATCCTGCCCCTTAACAGTAACTGGTTTGAACCTTGTACACATTGCAAGGAAAAAAGCTTTCTGGAAGAACTTACTGGATGCTTCTCCAAGGTTTACTGTAGTTTGACCAAATATGCAGTTTAGAGAGAGAAGCTGTTACTCGTTGGGGACAATGCATCGTGTTCTGCTGAGAATTAATGCTTTGTAGCTAGTGACTAAATTTATGGCACTTCTCAACAGCTTCATGGAAAGTTTCAGAAACATAAACATCCTATTTTTACCACTTCAAACATGAGTTTAAAAAAAAATCATAAGGCTCCTACTTTTAATTTGCAATCATGTTTTATTTTTCTTTTATTTTTACAATGGTAGGATTGTTAAAAAAATATAGTTGGGACATTTTTTTTGCTCACATAGAAATAGTGTCAAGCACTAAACAGAGTCTCAGGTTTTATAAATTGACTTAGTAGAGAAGATGTTTTAGTTTGTGTTGTGATTTGTGAGATATGGGATTTTAATGTGGTAGTTGCGGAGTATGCGTTTTAAATACGAGTCTAGAATAGATTTGAAGTTGATTGTGATAAAATGTTGCCTGATTATTAAAACATTTCTTAATAGATACACACCTATAAATATAGTTGCCTTTCATTTGTTTATTTCATAACTATTGCATCATTCATTTTTATGGCTTTTATGGAACAATAAATAACAAAAAGTTTATCTCTGAAGCGAGATCCTTCTCTAAAACTCTCTCTGCACATTTTAAGATAATTTAATCTGCGTTCTTGTCCTGTTCACTCTTCTTTTTTGCGATATTTGTTCTGACTACACCATTTGTTACATTGTTTTAGAAAAAGACTAAATTTAAAAAATAGTGAAAGTATCTCCCTACAGAATTGAAAACGCAAATAAATTATAGATATTGTATTGAATAGAACAAAAATTCATGATACCTTTATAATCTGTACATTGGCATTTTCAGCTGCCCTGCCTTTTTTATTTCAGATTTGAGATCAGTGCTTAGAGTCAAATTGCGTGACATTACTTATCATAATTTTGCAATTATATTTCACTTGTAGAGATACCCAGAATGTAGGTTGGCTAACCAAATTCAATACATGTTTATACTGTCAGACAAAAAAATAGATTTTCATATGGAACTAATGAAACCTGTAGTGGTGCCTGACTGCAGTGGTCTTATTGGTGTGACCGTACAGCTCTAACATGTCTAGAGGCACTGTTCGGGTATTTAAATCACTTACAAAAGAATTGGTAAATTGGTTAGTAATTTTGACTGAAAAGCTCATATTAATCACAGCTAAATAATGGGACATAGAAGGATACCTTATAAGAGAGAGAGGAAAATATAAGGGGACATCCCTAGATAGCAGAGTTTTACAGGAGAACCAAAAATAGCAGCTGAGTAAATGAAGAGGCATCTTGGCCACAATACAGTTTATATGGTGATTTTTGTAGAAATCCAAGCAATGTTTTTGCCTCTTAAGTTCCAATTGATGCAGTCCATTGTGCTTGCAATATCTTTGTCCTGAGCAGATTTACAAAACATCTAAACTAAACATAGTTTAGACTTTCTTCATTATGCCTTTTTAACTCGTTCTTTCAAAATTAAGATTTTTCTCTCCAGGAGCAGAGACTCCTTCATTTAGGACAAGATGTTGTATATCAGAAAGATTCAACACTTTCTGGAGAAGAAATATTGAAAGTGCAAGGCAGCTTTTCTACTTTCACTCAGGTACAAGCAGAATAACCTTTAGGATTTTTTTTTTCTTTATTCTAAACTAAATTCTGTGGTTTGTGTACCATTTTTTGAGCAAATGCCTAGTTAACACTTACTTCACGTTCGTCTAATGCATGGTACCTTTTTGCACTCACAGAATGGGCTGCATCAGCTTAGATGGTTATTGTGGTTTTCAATTGATCTTGATGTTGAATAAGAGTTTGTGAAGAGGACTGTTTCTAGTGCTGCATTTTTTTGGAATATAAAAGGAATGTATTGTTTATTTTTTTTCTTTTACTATGTGGTTGTGAAAGTATGTTTTTTTTCTTTTAGCTACTGGTCATTCATTTAGTCAAATATAGCCTGAAATTGTGGTATATATGAAAATAGATAGTAATTTGGGGACAAGGCAGAAATTTCTCATAATGACTCTTAGTTCTTCATAGGGCTTGTTAATAAATAATTTCTATTTTATTAAGCAAATCCTTCATTTATTCAGCAAACTCTTGATCACTGCTCCTTGATGGTGGATCCAGACCTTCATTTGAAACAGGCTGGGAGTGATGGAACTTGCTGAACTCTCAGATCAGTCCATTTTCGATAGGTGGAAAGGAGAAGCTTTGAGCAGGGAGGTTGGTCCCTATGATCTCCAGAGGTCCCTTCCATCTTCACCCATGCCATGACCCTGTGAAGGCTTGTTATATTGCCTGCTTAGATGAAAAAGCGTAAGGACATGCAAAATGGGATCCTGCTCAATATTGCTGGATTTGTGTTTATTCTGCATTACTGCAGGAACTTCTCTGATGATAGTTTAGATACTAGGAATAGGTGGCTGCAGGCATTCTGGGAGCAACCTCTAGTAGGCTGGCCTGAAGTGCTGCAAAGACCTTACAGGCAGCAAGGTAGAGAGACTTTGGGCTGGATGTAAAAGTACCTATGCTGACTGTCCCAGTCACACTGGAAGCTGGCTGTGGTACCCTACGTTCTCACGCTGCTCTCCATCCAAATAGAGTGGAGGCAAATAGAGTGGTGGCAAATAAGAAGGAGTCTCTGGTCTCTCTACCTGTGTTTGTCCTTTTGAACTTACATTGTAAGTGACAGGCTGGAAAGCAAAAGCAAATTAATGTAAAGGTGCATTGTGCTTAAGCCTTCCCCAGGTGATATTTCTTAACTGTTTTTTACAATTTCCCAGTGGCAGAGATTCTTTAAGTTCCTTATGTACTTTCTACTGGGGCAAATTATCCATATAGCTGGAAAGGAAATCTTTCCAGCTACACAGATACTGATACTAAATCTCCCTTACTGCAAATTGGATGATTTACTAGTTTTTGCCATGTGAAGTGGCCATGGAGTACAGATATCTTTTATAACAGTCTTCTGAATGTATCAAGATGTGAAATATATGCCCTTGATTATCTCTTTTATTCTAAACAAATTATTTTTTTCAATTTTTAGTAAACCACATTCTCTGAATATTAATTTATGCTGCTGCTTTTGCCTCTTTCCTCTTTGCCTACATTTGAAGTAAAGTAGCTGAAATTAGAGACAACTGATGCTTCACTTCTACCAAAGAAACACCCAAAACAAAATAACCCTCTATGTGTCTTGTATACAACACTCCTGTTACTGCACTAGAGAGGGCAGCATCATCCCACTGTTGATTCAACTTGTGGTCGGCACTAGGTTCAGAATCCTTTTCTGCAGATTCAGAGAGGTAACCTCTTGAGTGAACATTTCAGGATTAAATTTCTTTCAGTACTGCAGGAGAAGGCATGGTGGCATGGTTCCTTTGTTGGTGATGTTTTTCGGTTTTGTTTCCTCAAAATCTGGGACCATTTTTCATCCTGTAGCAAAGGAAAGGGAGAGGGAAACTATCTACATTTGAAATGCTTGATATCAGAGTTCTGAGAGGTTGATTGTTTTCTTTGTTTTTCTTCCTGTTTCCTCTCTTCTCCATCCCCCCTTGCCCCCACCTCCCCAAATCTGTGACACTGAAAAAGAGGAGATTAAAGAACAGCATAAAGAGCTCTGCAGAGACTGACTGCAGAGGTCACTCTTCTATAGAGGAAAAAAAATTCCAAGACTGGTTTTGGTTTTTTTTCTGAAGGGAAAATAAAAAAGACTTTCAGGAAAGAGCGCCATAATGCAAATCTTTCCATTGGAAAGTCTCTGAAAAGAACAAAAACTGGCTTAAGAAGATCAGAGAGTTCTTCATTCATTTTATGGAAGCAAGGGTGGCTCTTTAGTCTTGGGTTCAGACCTTATGGAGGAGAATACAGCTTTTTTTTTTCCCTAGGAACATTTGAATCTATTCCTTGGATTCTATTTCAGATTGTATTTCCCAAAGAAATATATGAAAAGGACTGAATACATCTACATGTAAATCTACCATACTTATAAGAAATTGTCATTAAAAATAATGAGAGCCACTCAACAGTTCCCAGAGTATCTAGTATTTTCTGCATCTTGTGCAGATTTCATCTACTGTGAGTAAATGATCCTCTATGGCAGGAACCTTGGAAAAATAAAAGTAATAAAATGTCTGTGTATTATATGGATACTGCATAAGAGAGGGAAAAAGCAGGGAGGGTGGAAATTGCTAGTGTAAGTATCTTGTCTGGGTTGCACTTCAAATGTAATATAACTTTAAAGTAAAAGCAGTGATACAGTTTTGTTAGCCCCAGTAAAAGCCATATGCAATTGACTTTACTTGTGTGTATCATTGTATTAACTTTCCAAGATGCTTTTCCATGGAAGACTGAAACTTGTGAAACAGTGGCTACAAGGCATATATCATTTTTAGACACTCATGTTTGTACCAACCAAGTGGCAGAGACATGTCAGTGTAAGTATTATTCTGTATGGGTCCTCATCAGAAGCTTCTGATGGAAAAGATCACTTCAGAACCCAGTCTGGATGAATAAGGCACAACAGTAAGTAATGATTAACTTAGTCTGGATAAAAATGATACATAACTCTGTTTGGAGCTTTCATTAAATTCACAGTAAGGTGGTACACCTCATATTTAGCTTGTTGCCTTCTCTGTGGCAACATCCTCTAGGATTGTAGGAGAATGTAAAATTACTCATTTTTTACATGAAAAAGGTCTCTGAATGCAGGTCTTTTAGTGAACATCCAAGTAGCCTTATTTTTGTTTCCCCACTACAAACTCTCTGAATTTCCTATCATTGGATCATAGAATCGTTTAGGTTGGAACAGACCGTTAAGATCATCAAGTCCTTTAAAGCTTGTTACCTAGCTATAATTGCTTTAGAGACTAGGGGAGGATAAGGAAACAATGGCATGGCTATTCTTATGAGAGTAAAATTGTGTTAAGAATCAACACGGTATTTATTGCAAAAATAAACTTGGTTACAGGAAATTCCCCCTCCCCAGCTTTGCCCACATGCAAAACAGATTTAAAAGAAGTAAATTAATTAAAATATAAAGCAAACAAACAAACTGGCACACTTTTAGTTTCAGATGAGTTCTGAAATTACAGACTGAATGCAGCTTCATTTCCAGAAAATCTTTAGCTATGCTGGTATATCTCATAATTTATCATTAGTAACAGCTGCCAGGATCTTAATTTTCATGTGCCCTGAAAGGTGCATTATAGTGTTTTTTGAGGGTTAATAAGAGGTGTTTTTATCTTCAGTCTTCATGCTCTTTCATTAAAGGCTATGAAAACATTCTAGCCTGAAAGGCCATATGGAACATATTTAAAACAATGGTGAACAGACTCTTCCTCATGGTACTATTCTGCATTTTTAATTTGCAAAAAGGAGTATCACTAGCCTGTCTCTCTGAAAGCAATATCTTTGTCTTTTTAATCCTTTGCTCTCTTTGGTGACACACTGCTGTTAGACGTCCCATCAGGATGTCTAACGCTTTTCCTACAAAGTGGAAGAGAAATACTATCCTTCTTTACTTAAGTATATTTAATGGAGAATATTTATGGATCCATCTTATTCAGCAGGGTACGCTAATTCTGACGCAGACTGGAATTTTCAGGTTTGGGGTAAACATTTTTTTTTTTCTGTTTTCCATGATTCTTTTTATTCTACCTACTTGTCATCAGAATAATTTGTCTGAAGAACAGCGTTGTCCTTAATTCCCCTTTTAACTTGAGTTCATTGTCAGATATTAACCTGATATTCCACTGTCACAATAGCTTCTATTACTATTTCTGAAAACATGGTGTTCTTGTACCAAATCGATACTGCATGGCCTCCTGCCTCACCCAGTGCCGCTGCCTGGGACAGTGGTTGCTGCGGGCAGTGAAGTTACCATCACCCGCTGTGTACCTTGCCAAGGCCAGCCAGATGAATGCTGCCACTGCCTGGTGACTTGGCTTCTGCTGGCAAGCAGGAATATTTCCTCTCATCTACAGCAGTTGCTGTCACAGTCCCTTACATTGCTTCCAGTGGCAGCACTTAGGTTAAATACTCTACTAATAATGAAAACATGCAAAGTAGGAAAGCTGCATGCATTTTAGTCATTTACTAGTAATTGTGCTGCAAAGATTTTTTCACCTCTTTCAAAAGAAAGAGAAGCTCTTTTTTAGGAGTTGCTGAATATTACAAATTCAGAACATGTATGATGGTTCCAATAATGGAATGGTTCAGGTGACAAGTCGAACTCCTGGTTTACGGAAATTATTTGTGTTACTGTCTACTGTGTGCACAAGTGTGAGAAGAAGAGTAATACATTTGTTACAAAGCAGGGAAAT